>NW_024433001.1:0-773 GCF_017639785.1 Mesocricetus auratus | reverse complement strand
GTATCCAGCATGGGACTGATCAAGACCCCCTGAATCTGGGTGTCAGTGAGGAGGCCTAGGTAATCTATTGAGCCTTGGGCAGCAGATCAGTACCCATACCAAGTATACACACGGACTTTGGACTCCCATAGAACAATGTGAGGTGCACTCTCACCCTGAACTCTTGGGAAAGGGTCTAGGCCCTGCCCTATATGAAATGACAGACTATGGACACCCCCATGGAGGGCCTCACCCTCCCTGGGGGAATGAGGGGATAACGGGGGGGGGATGCGGGGAGGGCACAGGAGGAGAGGAGGGAAAGGGAGAGGGACCTCGTACTGACTTGTGAAGCAACCTTGTTTCTTATCTAAATTTAAAATGGAAAATAAAAAATATTAATAAAAAAAATAAATGTGGACTTCTATACGTTCAAATTTGCTTCATCCTAGTTTTCCTTGAGGATAATCCAGTCTATTTGAATTTATTGAGTGGCTGGGAAGATGACTCAAATTATTGAGCATTGGCTCCTCCTCCTGCAGAATTGCTGTGAATGTCTTGTCCGAATAATGTAACTACAGTTCCTTAGGATACTATTTCTGCCTTTGGTCGACATTAGCACCAGGAACTTGTGTGCCATACAGACATGCATTCAGGAAAAAATTAAATTCAAAATTGTAAAATATGTTAAATTTTGTTTATGACAAAGTTTAGAATACATATTTTTTATTTTAAATAGCAAGCAGTATGATTATGTGATTGTTTTTGGAATTTTCAGTGCCAATATGCACAGTTAT
>NW_024433000.1:0-1336 GCF_017639785.1 Mesocricetus auratus | reverse complement strand
TCTCTGATGGAAGGCCTCTCCTCCTGGATTTCATCTGCATTTTCTTATTTTAAGGAATGGGTGGGGGTGGGATCATTTAGCCTAGTTCTCTGCTGTGGAATAGTGTTGATGCTTTGGATGGTGTGTAAGCTCAGAGCCCAAACAAAAGAGACAAAGTGATGGTGGCACAAGCACTTGCTGCCTTAGAACACGGAGCCTCCCTGACATTTGGTTAACCATGTTAAAGCAATAGGTCGCTGGCCTCCCGGCTCTTGCACCCCACGAGGCTAGTCTCATTGCACGGGATAGAGTGGGTAGGCTTCAGCAGCCCAAGGAGTTGCAAGGCTAAGCACTGCACAGGAGAGGTCTGCGGTATAACGACTTTCTCCTGGGAGATAAGTCATCTTGCATGAAGGTTCTATGTCATGATCTCCTTCCCCCAGAAAAACGACATCGGGACTGGTCAGGGCTCCCTCTGGGGATAAGACCCTGGAGAGGAGCTTTGTACATGTTCCAAATTTGCACATGGTGATTTGACCTCTATCTCCACTCCAAAGTTGTGGGTGTCCTATGGCTTCAAAAATAAATGAATAGGGGGAGATGTGAGGAGCCGCCCTCACTATCGCTATCGCCATTAGAAGATGGCGCTGACATCTGCTGTCAGTTGGAGTTTACCGTTTAAGCTGTGCCTCACCCGTCATCTGGGGTGATGAGCAAACCACCAATCCCGGCTCTACACGTCTCACTCGGAGCTCCTAGGCTTATATAAGGGGCTGGGTTTCTTAGCTTGGGGTCTCCCTCTCAGAAGCTGATCATCTATCTCTCAAGATGTATTAAAGCTTTACTGCAGAAGGATCCGAGTGTCCTGCGTCGTTCTTGCTGGCGAGACGGTAGCGCGGGATATCTGGTGCCGAAACCCGGGAACTCTTCAACATCGCCGGCGCCGCGGGAGACCCCTCGGAAGACGGGGCGGATTCAGAACTGCAGGGACGTAAGTTCAGAGAGGTATGCTTTATCCTGAACACCCCTTTTCTCGACTTTGGCCTTAGTTTGTCATCACCGTGGGACGGGTCAGTGGAGGCTTTGGTGCTAGTCCTGTTTGTCCTTCTTCATCGTGGCTGGTACTGACAGAACGGTGCTGTCAGTCTGGTAAGTCGAGCGCCGTTTTTTAGATAAGCCGCTAGCGCGATGGGGTTGTCACAGTCAGTGGTTACTGCCCTACAGACTGTGCTAAAACAAAGAGATCTCAAAATTGCACCACGAACACTTCAAAATTTTGTGAAGGAGGTAGATAGAGTGGCACCGTCTCGCCAGCAAGAATGACGCAGGACACGGTCCTGCCCAGATTCATGTATCA
>NW_024432999.1:0-7992 GCF_017639785.1 Mesocricetus auratus | reverse complement strand
AAGGGGAGGTCCCTCTGGCATCATCAGGTAAACAGGCCAGCTTCCCGGCCTGAGTTCCAGAGCCTGCAGATCGCCTGGGAACTGCACAGAGCTCCCAATCCCGGCGGGAGCATCAGGTAAACAGGCCAGCTTCCCGGCCTGTGTTCCAGAGCCTGCAGATCGCCTGGGAACTGCACAGAGCTCCCAATCCCGGCAGGAGCATCAGGTAAACAGGCCAGCTTCCCGGCCTGTGTTCCAGAGCCTGCAGATCACCTGGGAACTGCACAGAGCTCCCAATCCTGCGGGGAGCATCAGGTAAACAGGCCAGCTTCCCGGCCTGTGTTCCAGAGCCTGCAGATCGCCTGGGAACTGCACAGAGCTCCCAATCCCGGCGGGAGCAAAGCACCCCAGACTCCAGATCTTCTCTCCCACCAACGATTCCAGGAAAGGAGAGGAGGCTGGGAGTACAGGGAAGTAGCTGTCCCTCTGGCAGCATCAGGTAAACAGGCCAGCTTCCCGGCCTGAGTTCCAGAGCCTGCAGATCGCCTGGGAACTGCACAGAGCTCCCAATCCCGGCGGGAGCATCAGGTAAACAGGCCAGCTTCCCGGCCTGTGTTCCAGAGCCTGCAGACTCGCCTGGGAACTGCACAGAGCTCCCAATCCCGGCGGGAGCATCAGGTAAACAGGCCAGCTTCCCGGCCTGTGTTCCAGAGCCTGCAGATCGCCTGGGAACTGCACAGAGCTCCCAATCCCGGAGGGAGCATCAGGTAAACAGGCCAGCTTCCCGGCCTGTGTTCCAGAGACCTGCAGATCGCCTGGGAACTGCACAGAGCTCCCAATCCCGGCGGGAGCAAAAGCACCCCAGACTCCAGATCTTCTCTCCCACCAACGATTCCAGGAAAGGAGAGGAGGCTGGGAGTACAGAGGAAGTAGCTGTCCCTCTGGCATCATCAGGTAAACAGGCCAGCTTCCCGGCCTGAGTTCCAGAGCCTGCAGATCGCCTGGGAACTGCACAGAGCTCCAACCCGGCGGGAGCATCAGGTAAACAGGCCAGCTTCCCGGCCTGTGTTCCAGAGCCTGCAGATCTCCTGAGAACTGCACAGAGCTCCCAATCCCGGCGGGAGCAAAGCACCCCAGACTCCAGATCTTCTCTCCCACCAACGATTCCAGGAAAGGAGAGGAGGCTGGGAGTACAGGGAAGTAGCTGTCCCTCTGGCATCATCAGGTAAACAGGCCAGCTTCCCGGCCTGAGTTCCAGAGCCTGCAGATCACCTGGGAACTGCACAGAGCTCCCAATCCCGGCGGGAGCATCAGGTAAACAGGCCAGCTTCCCGGCCTGTGTTCCAGAGCCTGCAGATCACCTGGGAACTGCACAGAGCTCCCAATCCCGGCGGGAGCATCAGGTAAACAGGCCAGCTTCCCGGCCTGTGTTCCAGAGCCTGCAGATCGCCTGGGAACTGCACAGAGCTCCCAATCCCGGAGGGAGCATCAGGTAAACAGGCCAGCTTCCCGGCCTGTGTTCCAGAGCCTGCAGATCGCCTGGGAACTGCACAGAGCTCCCAATCCCGGCGGGAGCAAAGCACCCCAGACTCCAGATCTTCTCTCCCACCAACGATTCCAGGAAAGGAGAGGAGGCTGGGAGTACAGGAAGTAGCTGTCCCTCTGGCATCATCAGGTAAACAGGCCAGCTTCCCAGCCTGAGTTCCAGAGCCTGCAGATCGCCTGGGAACTGCACAGAGCTCCCAATCCCGGCGGGAGCCAAGCACCCCAGACTCCAGATCTTCTCTCCCACCAAAGAGACCAGGAAACTACAGGAACCAGGGAGACCAGGGGAGTAGCTGTTCCGGATCAGGTACAACAGGACCCAGCATAGGGTCCAGGGGACCAGGTAGGAGGCTAAGCGCCCCAGATTCCTGTTCTTCTTCTCTACCCACGGACCAGCATTTGGACAAGGCATAGAAGAACCACCAGATTACTGGACTTACTAGCACCCACCAAAAGGGAACTCTGGTCCCCAGACCAGGAAGGGGCTCTTTCTGCACCCACTAAAAGAAGAGATGGGAAAGAGACAATACAAAAACACAGTCAGCAACAGAAAAACAAATATGACACCGCCAGATTCTAGAGACTCCACACCAGCAAGACCCCAATATTCAAACGCGAAGGAAGCAGAAGAGAACGATCTTAAAAGCACTTTCATGAAAATGATAGAGGCCCTAAAAGAGGATATTGGAAAATCCCTCAAAGAAATGGAAGAAAAAACAAACCAAAAAATGCAAGAAATGGAAGAAAAAACAAACCAAAAAATGCAAGAATTGGAAGAAAAAACAAACCAAAAACGGCACGAAATGGAAGAAGAAATGAAGCAAAAAATGCAAGAAATGGAAGAAAAAGCAAAGCAAAAAATGCAAGAATTAGAAGAAGAAACATACCAAATAAGGCAGGAAATGGAAGAAGCAACAAAGCAAAAAATGCAAGAAATGGTAGAAAAAACAAAGCAAAAAATAAAAAAAATGGAGGAAGAAACAAACCAAAAAAGGCAGGAAAGGGAAGAAGAAACAAAGCACAAAATCCAAGAAATGGAACAAAAAGCAAACCAAAAAATGCAAGAAATGGAAGAAAGAACAAACCAAAAAATTCATAAAAGGCAACAAACGGACGAACAGATAAACAGAAAATTGCAAGAAGCAATGCAAATGCTGCAAGGGTTGAAAACTGAAATAGAGACACTAAAAAAAACACAATCTGAAGAAAGGCAGAAAATAGAAAAGCTGGACAAACAGTCAGGCACTACCAATACAAGCATTACCAACAGAATAGAAGAGATGGAAGAGAGAATCTCAAGTGTTGAAGATACATTAGGAGAAATGGATTTATCAACCAAAGAAAACCTTAAATCCAACAAATCCTTAACACAAAACATCCAGGAATTATGGGACACCATGAAAAGACCAAACCTAAGAATAATAGGTATAGAAGAAGGAGAAGAAATCCACCTCAAAGGGGCAGAAGGCATATTCAACAAAATCATAGAAGAAAACTTTCCCAACCTTAAGAAAGACATGCCAATGAAGGTACAAGAAGCCTACAGAACACCAAATAGAGTGGACCACAAAAAAAAATCCCCTCGCCACATAATAATCAAGACCCCAAACATACAGAATAAAGAAAGAATATTAAGAGCAGCTAAGGAAAAAGGTCAAGTAACATATAAAGGCAGACCTATCAGAATTACACCTGATTTCTCCATGGAAACTCTGAAAGCCAGAAGGTCCTGGATAGATATTCTACCTACACTAAGAGACCATGGATGCCAGCCCAGACTACTATACCCGGCAAAGCTCTCAATCACTATAGACGGAGAAAACAAGATATTCCATGACAAAACTAGATTCAACCAATATGTGTCCACTAACCCAGCCCTACAGAAAATTTTGGAAGGAAAACTCCAACCCAAGGAAGCTAACTACAACCAGAAAAACATAAGCATTAGAGAATCCCTCTCTACCAACAGCCAAAAGAACAAAGGGGCGAAATTCCACCCATAATTCCACCAACAACAACCATCGCAAATCGAAGAAGGATGAGCAATCAATGGTCATTAATATCCCTCAATATTAATGGCCTTAACTCACCCATAAAAAGACACAGACTAGCAGAATGGATTCGAAGACAGAACCCTTCCTTCTGCTGCATACAAGAAACACACCTCACCCTCAAAGACAGACATTACTTGAGAGTTAAAGGTTGGGAAAAAATTTTTCAATCAAATGGACCCAAGAAACAAGCAGGGGTAGCAATCCTAATATCTAACAAACTAGACTTTAAAATAAAATCAATCAAAAGAGATGAAGGAGGTCATTACATACTCATCACAGGTGAAACCCACCAAGACGAAGTGTCTATCCTGAACATCTATGCCCCCAATACAAAGGCATCCACATTCGTTAAAGAAACATTATTAGAACTTAAATCTCATCTAAAGCCCCACACAGTTATAGTGGGAGATTTCAACACACCACTCTCACCACTAGACAAGAATACCAGACAGGAACTCAACAAAGAAGCAAAGGGTCTAATAGAAGTAATGACCCAACTGGGATTAACAGATATCTATAGAACATTTCATCCACATAAAAAAGAATATACCTTCTTCTCACCACCACATGGAACCTTCTCAAAAATCGACCACATACTTGGCAACATATCAAACCTCAGCAGCTACAAAAAAATTGGAATAACTCCATGCATCTTATCAGACCACCATGCCTTAAAATTAGAATTCAACAACAACACAAAGTGCAGAAAACCTACAAACTCATGGAAATTGAATAATGCTCAACTGCACCATCCCTGGGTCAAAGAGGAAATAAAAAAAGAAATTAAAGACTTCCTCGAACTCAATGAGAATGAAGACACAACATACCCAAACCTATGGGACACTTTGAAAGCAGTGCTACGGGGAAGTTCATAGCACTAAGTGCTCACATGAAGAAACAGGAAAACAGTTATACCAGAGAATTAACATCACAGCTAAAAGCTCTAGAACACAAAGAAGCAAACTCCCCAGGAGGAGTAGACGCCAGGAAATAATCAAATTGAGGGCTGAAATCAACAAAGTAGAAACCAGGAAAACAATACAAAGAATCAATGCAACGAAGAGTTGGTTCTTTGAGAAAATCAACAAGATAGACAAACCTTTGTCCAAACTTACCAAACAGCAGAGAGTGAACACGCAAATTAACAAAATCAGAAATGAAAAGGGGGACATAACAACAGACTCTGAGGAAATCCAGAGAATCATTAGGTCATACTTTGAAAACCTGTACTCCACAAAATTCGAAAATTTAAAGGAAATGGATGACTTCCTGGACAGCTATCATTTGCCAAAACTAAATCAAGAACAGATAAGCAATTTAAATAGACCTATAACCCCTATGGAAATAGAAGCTGTCATCAAAAGTCTCCCAACCAAAAAAAGTCCAGGTCCAGATGGCCTCAGTGCAGAATTCTACCACAAATTCAAAGAACAGCTTATACCAATTCTTCTCAAAGTGTTCCACACAATAGAAGCAGAAGGGTCTTTGCCAAACTCTTTCTATGAGGCTTCAATAACCTTGATCCCCAAGCCACACAAAGATACAACCAAGAAAGAGAACTTCAGACCAATATCCCTCATGAACATTGATGCAAAAATACTCAATAAAATACTGGCAAATCGGATCCAAGAACACATCAAAACAATCATTCACCACGATCAAGTAGGTTTCATCCCAGGGATGCAGGGATGGTTCAACATACGAAAATCCATCAACGTAATCCACCATATAAACAAGCTGAAAAACAAAAATCACATGATCATCTCACTAGATGCTGAAAAAGCCTTTGACAAAATCCAACATCCCTTCATGATAAAGGTCTTGGAGAGATCTGGGATAACAGGGACATACTTAAACATAATAAAAGCCATATACAGTAAACCAACAGCCAACATCAAACTAAATGGACAGAAACTCAACGCAATTCCTCTAAAATCAGGAACAAAACAAGGCTGTCCACTCTCTCCATACCTTTTCAACATGGTACTTGAAGTTCTAGCTATAGCCATACGACAACAAAGGGGGATCAAGGGGATACAAATTGGGAAGGAAGAAGTCAAACTTTCACTGTTTGCAGACGATATGATAGTTTATATCAGTGACCCAAAGAACTCTACCAGGGAACTCTTACAGCTGATTAACACCTTCAGCAAAGTGGCAGGTTACAAGATCAACTCAAGAAAGTCAGTAGCCCTACTATATACAGATGATAAAAGGGCTGAAAGAGAAATCAGAGAAACATCACCCTTTACAATTGCCACAAACAACATAAAATACCTTGGGGTAACGCTAACCAAACAAGTGAAAGACCTGTATCGTAAGAACTTTGAATCTTTAAAGAAAGAAATTAAAGAAGCCCTCAGAAAATGGAAAGATCTCCCATGCTCTTGGATAGGTAGGATCAATGTAGTAAAAATGGCAATCCTGCCAAAAGCAATCTACAGATTCAATGCTATCCCCATTAAAATCCCAGCACAATTCTTCACAGACCTTGAAAGAACAATAATCAATTTTGTATGGAAAAACAAAAGACCCAGGATAGCCAAAACAACCCTGTTCAACAAGGCAACGTCCGGAGGCATCACTATCCCTGACCTCAAGCTCTATTATAGAGCTATAGTCCTGAAAACAGCTTGGTATTGGCACAAAAATAGACAGGCAGACCAATGGAATCGAATTGAAAATCCGGGTATTAACCCACACACGTACGAACATCTGATCTTCGACAAAGAAGCTAAAAATATACAATGGAATAAAGAAAGCATCTTCAACAAATGGTGCTGGCATAATTGGAGACTGGCATGTAGAAAAATGCGGATCGATCCATGTTTATCGCCATGCACAAAACTTAAGTCCAAATGGATCAAAGACCTCAACATAAATCCAGCCACACTGAACCTCTTAGAAGAGAAAGTGGGTGGTACCCTTGAAAGAATTGGTACAGGAGACAGCTTCCTGAACATAACACCAGTAGCACAGACAGTGAGATCAACAATTAATAAATGGGACCTACTGAAACTGAGAAGCTTCTGTAAGGCAAAGGACACAGTCAGCAAGACAAAAAGGCAGCCCACAGAATGGGAAAAAATATTCACTAATCCCACATCTGACAGAGGGTTGATCTCCAAAATTTACAAAGAACTCAAGAAGCAAGTCTCCAAAACAGCAAAGGACCCAATTAAGAAGTGGGCTGCAGAACTAAATAGAGAGTTTTCAATAGAGGAGTCTAAAATGGCTGAGAGGCACTTGAGAAAGTGCTCAACATCCTTAGCCATCCGGGAAATGCAAATCAAAGCAACTCTGAGATACCATCTCACTCCTGTCAGAATGGCTAAAATCAAAAACACCAATGACAATTTATGCTGGAGAGGATGTGGTGAAAGGGGGACACTCCTCCATTGCTGGTGGGAGTGCCAACTGGTTCAGCCACTTTGGAAAGCAGTATGGAGATTCCTCAGAAAAATGGGAATAAACCTACCACAAGACCCAGCAACTGCACTCTTAGGCATATATCCAAAAGATGCCCATTCATATAACAAAGATGTCTGTTCCACTATGTTCATAGCAGCTTTATTTGTAATAGCCAGAACTTGGAAGCAACCTAGATGTCCCTCACCCGAAGAATGGATAGAGAAAATGTGGTACATCTACACAATGGAGTACTATTCAGCAGAAAAAAATAATGGAATCATGAGATTCGCAGGCAAATGGATGACACTAGAAGAAACCATCCTGAGTGAGGTAACCCAGTCACAAAAAGAGAAACATGGCATGTACTCTCTCATATATGGATTTTAGACATAGATCTGGGGAGTGCCAGCCTACAATCCTATTGCCAGAGAGTCTGGGAAACAGAAACTTCATTTACTGGCTGGTTAAGTACTGAGCTGAACTCAAGAAAGCCAGTATCAGAGAGGGAGGACTGATGATCAAAGGGATTAAGACTGGGCTGGTTGAACCCCCAGAAACAGCTGACCAGACAAAGGTTAACTCTTGAATCCCAGGCATCAGCCTGGGAATCCAGCATGGGACTGATCAAGACCCCCTGAATCTGGGTGTCAGTGAGGAGGCCTAGGTAATCTATTGAGCCTTGGACAGCAGATCAGTACCCATCCCAAGTATACACACGGTCTCTGGACTCCCATAGAACAATGTGAGGTGCACTCTCACCCTGAACTCTTGGGGAAGGGTCTAGGCCCTGCCCTATATGAAATGACAGACTATGGACACCCCCATGGAGGGCCTCACCCTCCCTGGGGGAATGAAGGGATAACGGGGGGGGGTTGGGGGGTGGGCACAGGAGGAGGGGAGGGAAAGGGAGAGGGACCTCGTACTGACTTGTGAAGCAACCTTGTTTCTTATCTAAATTTAAAATGGAAAATAAAAAAAATATTAATATAAAAAAAAAAAAAAA
>NW_024432998.1:0-5703 GCF_017639785.1 Mesocricetus auratus | reverse complement strand
AGTTAAGCACATAGTTTCACACACAGTGTGGTATCGTTAGATTTGAAGAAGTTAAGCACGTAGTTTCTAATACAGTGTTATATGGGATGTTCTCATGAAGTTAAGCACATAGTATCACACACACTGTTGTATCATTAGTTTTGAAGAAGTTAAGCACGTAGTGTCTAATACAGTGTTATATGGGACGTTCTCATGAAGTTAAGCACATAGTTTCACACACAGTGTTGTATCGATAGTTTTGACGAAGTTAAGCATGTAGTTTCACACACAATGTTGCATTGTAAGTTTCCATGAAGTTAAGCACGTATATTCTCACACAATGTTGTATCGTTAGTTTTGAAGAAGTTAAGCACGTAGTTTCCACTACAGTGTTGTATCATTAGTTTTGACAGGGTTAACCATGTAGTTTCACACACAATGTTGTAATGTTAGTTTCCATGAAGTTAAGCACGTATATTCTCACACACATGGTTGTATCATTAGTTTTGAAGAAGTTATGAACATATTTTCTAATACAGTGTTATAAGGGAATTTCTCATGAAGTTAAGCACATAGTTTCACACACAGTGTTGTATCGTTAGTTTTAAAGAAGTTAAACACGTAGTATCCAACACAGTGTTTTAAGGGAAGTTCTCATGAAGTTAAGCACATAGTTTCACACACAGTGTTTTATCGTTAGTTTTGACGAAGTTAAGCATGTAGTTTCTAATAAAGTGTTATAAGGGAAGGTCTCATGAATTTAATCCCATAGTTTCACACACAGTGTTGTGTCGTTCGTTTTGACGAAATTAAGCATGTAGTCTCACACACAGTGTTGTAATGTAAGTTTCCATGAAGTTAAGCACTTATATTCTCACACAATGTTGTATCGTTAGTTTTGAAGTAGTTAAGCACGTAGTTTTATATACTGTGTGATGTCATTAGTTTTCATGAAGTTAATTATGTAGTTTCTCATATAGGGTTATATACTTAGATTTCATGAAGTTAAGCACATAGATTCACACACAGTGTTGAATCGTTAGTTTTGAAGAAGTTAAGCACTTAGTTTCTAATGCAGTGTTATATGGTAAGTTTTCATGAAGTTAAGCACATAGTATCACCTACAGTGTTGTATCGTTAGTTTTGAAGAAGTTAAGCACGTAGTTTCTAATATAGTGTTATATGGGATGTTCTCATGAAGTTAAGCACATAGTTTCACACACAGTGTTGTTTTGTAAGTTTCCATGAAGTTAAGCACGTATATTCTGACACAATGTTGTATTGTTAGTTTTGAAGAAGTTAAGCAAGTAGTTTTATATACTGTGTTGTATCGTTTGTTTTCATGAAGTTAATTATGTAATTGCTCATACAGTGTTATATACTTAGATTTCATGAAGTAAAGCACATAGTTTCCCACACAGTTGGTATCGTTAGATTTGAAGAAGTTAAGCAGGTAGTTTCTAATGCAGTGTTATATGGTAAGTTTTCATGAAGTTAAGCACATAGTATCACACACAGTGTTGTATCGTTAGTTTTGAAGAAGTTAAGCACTAGTTTCTAATACAGTGTTATATAGGATGTACTCATGAAGTTAAGCACATAGTTTCACACACAGTGTTGTATCTTTAGTTTTGATTAAGATAACCATGTAGTTTCACACACAGTGTTGTATTGTAAGGTTCCATGAAGTTAAGCACGTATATTCTCACACAATGTTGTATCGTTAGTTTTGAAGAAGTTAAGCACATAGTTTCTAATGCAGTGTTATATGGGATTTTCTCATGAAGTTAAGCACATATTTTCACACACACAGTGTTGTATCTTTGTTTTGAAGAAGTTAAGCACGTAGTTTCTAATACAGTGTTATAAGGGAAGTTCTCATGAAGTTAAGCACATAGTTTAACACACAGTTTTGTATTGTTAATTTTGAAGAAGTTAAGCACGTAGTTTCTAATACAGTGTTATATGTGAAGTTCTCTTGAAGTTAAGCCCATAATTTCACACACAGTGTGGTATCGTTAGAGTTGACGAAGTTAAGCATGTAGTTTCACACAGAGTGTTGTATTGTAAGTTTCCATGAAGTTAAGTTAAGCATGTATATTCTCACACAATGTTGTATCGTTAGTTTTGAAGTAGTTAAGCACGTAGTTTTATATACTGTGTTGTATCGTTAGTTTTCATCAAGTTAATTATGTAGTTTCTCATATAGTGTTATATAGTTAGATTTCATGAAGTTAAGCACATAGTTTCACACACAGAGTTGTATCGTTAGTTTTTACGAAGTTAAGCATGTAGTTTCACACCGTGCTGTAGTGTTAGTTTCCATGAAGGTAAGCACGTATATTCTCACACAATGTTGTATCATTAGTTTTGAGGAAGTTAAGCACGTAGTTTTATATACTGTGTTGTATCCTTAGTTTTCAGGAAGTTAAGCACGTAGTTTCACTCACAGTGTTGTATCGTTAGATTTGAAGAAGTTAAGCACATACTTTCTAATACAATATTATATGGAAAGTTCTCATGAAGTTAAGCACATAGTTTCACACACAGTGTTGTATCGTTTGTTTTGAAATATTAGCCATGTAGTTTAACACACTGTATTGTATTGTTGGTTTCCATGAAGTGAAGCACATATTTTCTCACACAATGTTGTATCATTAGTTTTGAAGAAGTTAAGCACATAGTTTTTTATAGAGTGTTATATGGGATGTTCTCATGAAGTTAAGCACATAGTTTCACACACAGTGTTGTATCGTTAGTTTTGAAGAAGCTAAGCACGTAGTTTCTAATACAGTGTTATAAGGGAAGTTCTCATGAAGTTCAGCACATAGTTTCACACACAGTGTTGTATCGTTAGTTTTGACGAAGTTAAGCATGTAGTTTCACACACAGTGTTGTATTGTAAGTTTAAATGATGTTAAGCACGTATATTCTCACACAATGTTATATCGTTAGTTTTGAAGAAGTTAAGCACGTAGTTTCTAATACAGTGTTATATGGGAAGTTCTCATGATGTTAAGCACATAGTTTCACACACATTGTTGGATGGTTAGTTTTGACGAAGTTAAGCATGTAGCTTCACACACAGTGTTGTATTGTAAGTTTCCATGAAGTTAAGCACGTATATTCTGACACAGTGTTGTATCGTTAGTTCTGAAGAAGTTAATCACGTAGTTTTATATACTGTGTTGTATCTTTAGTTTTCATGAAGTTAATTACGTAGTTTCTCATATAGTGTTATATAGTTAGATTTCATGAAGTTAAGCACATAGTTTCACACACAGTGTTGTATCGTTAGTTTTGAAGAAATTAAGCACGTTGTTTCTAATACAGTATTATATGGGATGTTCTCATGAAGTTAAGCACATAGTTTCACACACAGTGTTGTATCTTTAGTTATGACGAAGTTAAGCATGTAGTTTCACACACAGTGTTGTATTGTAAGTTTCCATGATGTTAAGCACGTATATTATCACACAAAGTTGTATCGTTAGTTTTGAAGTAGTTAAGCACGTAGTTTCTAATACAGTGTTATATGGTAAGTTTTCATGAAGTTAAGCACATAGTTTCACACACTGTTTTGTATCATTAGATTTGAAGAAGTTAAGCACATAGTTTCTAATACAATGTCATATGGGAGGTTCTCATGAAGTTAAGCACATAGTTTCACACATAGTGTTGTGTCGTTAGTTTTGACGAAGTTAAGCATGTAGTTTCACACACAGCGTTGTATTGTTTAGTTTCCATGAAGTTAAGCACGTATATTCTCACACAGTGTTGTATCGTTAGTTTTGAAGAACTTAAGCACGGAGTTGTATATACCGTGTTGTATCGTTAGTTTTCATGAAGTTAATTATGTAGTTACTAATATAGTGTTATATATTTAGATTTCATGAAGTTAAGCACATAGATTCACACACAGTGTGGTATCGTTAGATTTGAAGAAGTTAAGCAGGTAGTTTCTAATACAGTGTTATATGGAATGTTCTCATGAAGTTAAGCTCAGTAGTTTCGCACACAGTGTTGTATCGTTAGTTTGAAAAAGTTAAGCACGTAGTTTCTAATACAGTGTTATATGGGATGTTCTCATGAAGTTAAGCACATAGTTTCACACACAGTGTTGTTTCATTAGTTTTGAAGAAGTTAAGAATGTAGTTTCACACACAGTGTTGTATTGTTAGTTTCCATGAATTTATGCACGTATTTTCTCACACAATATTGTATCGTTAGTTTTGAAGAAATTAAGCACGTATTTTTATATACTGTGTTGTATCGTCAGTTTTCTTGAAGTTGCGTTTGTAGTTTCTCATATAGTGTTATATAATTACATTTCATGAAGTTAAGCACATAGTATCACACACAGTGTTGTATCGTTGGTTTTGAATAAGTTAAGCACATATTTTCTAATACAGTGTTATAAGGGAAGTTGTCATGAAGTTAAGCACATATTTTCACACACAGTGTTGTATCGTTAGTTTTGAAGAAGTTAAGCTCATAGTGTCCAACACAGTGTTATAAGGGAAGTTCTCATGAAGTTAAGCACATAGTTTCACACACAGTGTTGTATCGTTAGTTTTGACGAAGTTAAGCACATAGTTTCACACACAGTGTTGTATCGATAGTTTTGAAGAAGTTAAGCACGTAGTTTTATATACTGTGTTGCATCGTTTGTTTTCATGAAGTTAATTATTTTGTTTCTCATACAGTGTTATATAGTTAGATTTCATGAAGTAAAGCACATAGTTTCACACACAGTTGGTATCGTTAGATTTGAAGAAGTTAATCACTTAGCTTCTAATGCAGTGTTATATGGTAAGTTTTCATGAAGTTAAGCACATAGTATCACACACAGTGTTTTATCCTTAGTTTTGAAGAAGTTAAGCACTAGTTTCTAATACAGTGTTATATAGGATGTAATCATCAAGTTAAGCACATAGTTTCACACACAGTGTTGTATCTTTAGTTTTGATGAAGTTAAGCATGTAGTTTCACACACAGTGTTGTATTGTAAGGTTCCATGAAGTTAAGCACGTATATTCTCACACAATGTTGTATCGTTAGTTTTGAAGAAGTTAAGCACGTAGTTTCTAATGCAGTTTTATATGGTAAGTTTTCCTGAAGTTAAGCACATAGTATCACACACAGTGTTGTATCGTTAGT
The DNA here is from genome assembly GCF_017639785.1 of Mesocricetus auratus. NCBI lineage: Eukaryota > Metazoa > Chordata > Mammalia > Rodentia > Cricetidae > Mesocricetus > Mesocricetus auratus. Next base: position 564 of record NW_024432998.1, on the reverse strand, counting down.
TTTGAAGAAGTTAAGCACGTAGTTTACATACTGTGTTGTATCGTTAGTTTTGAAGAAGTTAAGTATGTAGTTTCTAATACAGTGTTATATGGGAAGTTCTCATGAAGTTAAGCACATAGTTTCACACACAGTGTGGTATCGTTAGTTTTGACGAAGTTAAGCATCTAGTTTCACACACAGTGTTGTATTGTAAGTTTCCAAGAAGTTAAGCACATATATTCTCACAAAATGTTGTATCGTTAGTTTTGAAGAAGTTAAGCACGGAGTTTTATATACTGTGTTGTATCATTAGTTTTCATGAAGTTAAGTATGTAGTTTCTACAATATAGTGTTATGTAGTTAGATTTCATGAAGTTATGCACATAGATGTCACACACAGTGTGGTATCCTTAGATTTGAAGAAGTTAAGCAGGTAGTTTCTAATGCAGTGTTATATGGTAAGTTTTCATGAAGTTAAGCACATAGTATCACACACTGTGTTGTATCGTTAGTTTTGAAGTAGTTAAGCACGTAGTTTCTAATGCAGTGTTATATGGTAAATTTTCATGACAAGCCCTGCTGCCC
>NW_024432997.1:0-36122 GCF_017639785.1 Mesocricetus auratus | reverse complement strand
AACGTTACAACACTGAGTGTGAGACTATGTGCTTAACTTCATGAAATCTAACTATATAACACTGTGTTAGTCACTACTTGCTTATCTTCCTCGAAACTAACGATACAACACTGTGTGCGAAATTATGTGCTTAACTTCAAGAAATCTAACTATATAACACTATATGAGAAACTACGTACTTAACTTCATGAAAAAAATTGATACAACAGTGTATTTGAAACTATGTGCTTAACTACATGAGAACTTACCATATAAAACTGTGTTAGAACTACGTGCTTAACTTCTTCAAAACTAACTTTACAACACTATGTGTGAAACTACATGCTTAACATCTTCAAAACTAACGATACAACACTATTTGTGAAATTATGCGCTCAACTTCATGAGAATTAACCATATAACACTGTACTAGAAACTACGTGCTTAACGTCATGAAAACTAACGACACAACAGAGTATGTGAAACTAAGTGCTTAACTTATTCAAAACTAACAATACAATACTGTCTGTGAAAATATGTGCTCAACTTCATGAGAACATACCATATAACACTGTAATAGAAACTACGTGCTTAACTTCATGAAAACTAACGACAAAACACAGTATGTGTAACTAAGTGCTTAACTTCTTCAAAACTAACGATACAACACTGTGTGTGATACTAGGTGCTTAACTTCTTCAAAATTAACAATCCAACACTGTATGTGATACTATGTGCTTAACTACATGAGAGCCTACCATATAACACTGTATAAAAAACTACGTGCTTAACGTCTTCAAAACTAACGTGACAACACTGTGTGTGAAACAACATGCTTAAATTCTTCAAAACTAACAATACAACCTGTGTGTGAAATTTCGTACTTAACTTCATGAAAACTACCGATACAATACAGTCTGCGAAACTACGTGCTTAACTTCATGAAATCTAACTATATAACACTATATGAGAAACTACGTACTTAACTTCATGAAAACTAATGATACAACATTGTATGTGAAAGTATGTGCTTTACTATATGAGAACCTACCATATAACGCTGTATAAGAAACTATATGCTTAACGTCTTCAAACCTAACGATACAACACTGTGTGTGAAACTATGTGCTTAACTTCATGAAATCCAACTATATAACACTATATGTGAAACTACGTGCTTAACTTCATGAAAACTAACGATACAACACTGTGCATGAAACTATGTGCTTAAGTTCATGAAATCTAACTATATAACACTATATGAGAAACTAAATACTTAACTTCATGAAAACTAATGATACAACAATGTGTGTGAAACTACGTCCTTAACTTCTTCAAAACTAACGATACAACACTGTGCGTGAAACTATCTGCTTAACTTCATGAGAACCTACCATATAACACTGTGTAAGAAACTACGTGCTTAAATTCTTCAAACCTAACGTTACAACACTGAGTGTGAAACTATGTGCTTAACTTCATGAAATATAACTATATAACACTGTATTAGACACTAATTGCTTATCTTCCTTGAAACGAACGATACAACTCTTTGTGCGAAATTATGTGCTTAACTTCATGAAATCTAACTATATAACACTATATGAGAATCTACGTACTTAACTTCATGGAACTAATGATACAAAAGTGAATGTGAGACTATGTGCTTAACTACATGAGAACTTACCATATAACACTGTGTTAGAACTACGTGCTTAACTTCTTCAAAATTAACAATAAAACACCGTGTGTGAAACTATGTGCTCAACCTCATGAGAACGTACCATATAACACTTTATAAGAAACTACGTGCTTAACTTCCTCAAAACTAACGATACAACCTGTATGTGAAACTATGTGCTTAGCTACATGAGAACATAATATATAACACTGTATAATAAACTACGTGCTTAACTTCTTCAAAACTAACGTTACAACACTGTGTGAGAAACTACATGCTTAACTTCTTCAAAACTAACGATACAAAACTGTATGATAAACTATGTGCTTAACTACATGAGAACCTACCATAAAACACTTTATAAGAAACTACGTGCTTAACTTCTTCAAAACTTCCGTTACTACACTGTGTGAGAAACTACATGCTTAACTTCATCAAAACTAACAATACAAAACTGTGTGTGAAACTATGTGCTTTACTTCATGAAATCCAAATATATAACTCTATATGTGAAACTGCGTACTTAACCTCATGAAAACTAATGATACAACAGTGTATGTAAAACTATGTGCTTAACTACATGAGAAATTACCATATAACACTGTGTTAGAAACTATGTGCTTAATTTCTTCAATACTAACTTTACAACACTATGTGTGAAACTACATTCTTAACTTCTTCAAAACTAACGATAAAACATTGTGTGTGAAATTATGTGCTCATCTTCATGAGAATTAACCATATAAAACTGTACTAGAAACTTCGTGCTTAACATCATGAAAACTAACGACACAACACAGTATGTGAAACTAAGTGCTTAACCTCTTCAAAACTAACAATACAACACCGTGTATGAAACTATGTGCTCAACTTCATGAGTACGTACCATATAACACTTTATAATAAACTACGTGCTTAACTTCTTCAAAACTAACGTTACAACACTGTGTTTGAAACTACATGCTTAACTTCTTCAAAACTAAGAATACAACACTGTGGGTGAAACTATGTGCTGAATTATATGAGAACATACCATATAACACTGTATAAGAATCTACGTGCTTAACTTCTTCAAAACTAACGTTACAACACTGTGTGTGAAACTACATGCTTAACTTCTTCAAAACTAACAATACATCACAGGCTGCGAAACTATGTGCTTAACTTCATGAAATCTAAACATATAACACTATATGAGAAACTACGTACTTAACTTCATGAAAACTAATGATACAACAGATTATGTAAAACTATGTGCTTAACTACATGAGGACCTACCATAAAACACTGTATAAGAAACTACGTGCTTAACTTCTTCAAAACTAACGTTACAACACTGTGTGTGAAACTATATGCTTAACTTTATGATATCTAACTATATAACACTGAATTAGAAACTACTTGCTTATCTTTCTCGAAACTAACGATACAACACAGTCTGCGAATCTACGTGCTTAACTTCACGAAATCTAACTATATAACACTATAGGAGAAACTACGTACTTAACTTCATGAAAACTAATGATACAACAGTGTATCTGAAACTATGTGCTTAACTACATGAGAACTTACCATATAACACTGTTTTAGAATCTGTGTGCTTAACTTCTTCAAAACTAACGTTACAACACTGTGTATGAAACTACATGCTTAACTTCTTCAAAACTAACGATAAAACACTGTGTGTGAAACTATGTGCATAACTTCATGAAATCCAACTATATAACACTATATGTGAAACTACGTACTTATCTTCATGAATACTAATTATACAACACTGTGTGTGAAACTATGTGCTTAACTTGATGAAATCCAACAATATATCACTATATGAGAAACTACGTACTTAACTTCATGAAAACTAATGGTACAAGACTGTATGTGAAACTATGTGCTTAACTCAATGAGAGCCTACCATATAACACTGTATAAGAAACTACTTGCTTAACTTCTTCAAAACTAACGTTACAACACTGAGTGTGAAACTATGTGCTTAACTTCATGAAATATAACTATATAACACTGTATTAGACACTACTTGCTTATCTTTCTCGAAACTAACGATACAACAGTGTGTGCGAAATATGTGCTTAACTTCATGAAATCTAACTATATAACACTATATGAGAAACTACGTACTTAACATCATGAAAACTAATGATACAACAGTGTATGTGAAACTATGTGCTTAACTACATGAGAACTTACCATATAAAACTGTGTTAGAAACTACGTGCTTAACTTCTTCGAAACTAACTTTACAACACTATGTGTGAAACTACATGCTTAACTTCTTCAAAACAAACGATACAACACTGTGTGTGAAATTATGTGCTCAATTTCATGAGATTAACCATATAACACTGTACTAGAAACTACGTGCTTAACGTCATGAAAACTAACGACACCACACAGTATGTGAAAATAAGTGCTTAACTTCTTCAAAACTAACAATACAACAAGTGTGTGAAACTATGTGCTCAACTTCATGAGAACGTACCATATAACACTGTATTAGAAACTACGTGCTTACCTTCATGAAAACTAACTATATAACACTATATGAGAAACTATGTATTTAACTTCAGAAAACTAATGATACAAAACTGTATGTGAAACTATGTGCTTACCTACATGAGACCCTACCATATAACACTGTATAAGAAACAACGTGCTTAACTTCTTTAAAAGTAAAGTCACAAGACTGTGTGTGAAACTAAATGCTTAACTTCATCAAAACTAACAATACAACACTGTGTGTGAAACTATGTGCTTAACTTCATGAAATCCAAATATATAACACTATATGTGAAACGACGTACTTAACTTCATGAAAACTAACGATACAACACAGTCTGGAATCTGCGTGCTTAACTTCATGAAATCTAACTTTATAACACTATATGAGAAATACATATTTAACTTCATGAAAACTAATGATACAACACTGTTTGTGAAACTATGTGCTTAAATTTTTGAAATCTAACTATATAAACCTATATGAGAAACTACGTACTTAACTTCATGAAAACTTACGATACAACACAGTCTGCGAAGCTATGTGCTTAATTTCATGAAATCTAACTATATAACACTATGTGAGAAACTAGGTACTTAACGTCATGAAAACTAATGATACGACAGTGTATATGAAACTATGTGCTTAACTACATAAGAACCTACCATATAACACTGTATAAGACTACGTGCTTAACTTCTTCAAAACTAACGATACAACACTCTGTGTGAAACTATGTGCTCAACTTCATGAGAACTAACCATATAACACTGTACTAGAAACTACGTGCTTAAAGGTCATGAAAACTAACGACACAACACAGTATGTGAAACTAAGTGCTTAACTTCTTCAAGACTAACAATACAACAATGTGTGTGAAATTATGTGCTCAAATTCATGAGAACGTACCATATAACACTGTATTAGAAACTACGTGCTTAACTTCATGAAAACTAACGACAAACTTACAACACTGTGTGTGAAACTATGTGCTTAACTTCATGAAATCTAACTATATAACACTGTATTAGAAATTATTTGCTTATCTTTCTCGAAACTAATGATACAACACTGTGTGCGAAATTATGTGCTTAACTTCATGAAATCTAAATATATAACACTATATGAGAAGCAACGTACTTAACTTCATGAAGACTAATGATACAACAGTGTATGTGAAACTATGTGCTTAACTCCATGAGAACTTACCATATAACTCTGTTTTAGAAACTGCGTGCTTAACTTCTGCTAAACTAACAATACAACACCGTGTATGAAACTATGTGCTCAACTTCATGAGAACGTACCATATAACACTGTATAATATACTACGTGCTTAACTTCTTCAAAAGTAATAGTAACACTATATGAGAAACTACGTACTTAACTTCATGAAAACTAATAATACAACAGTGTATATGAAACTATATGCTTAACTATATAAGAACCTACCATATAACACTGTATAAGAACCTACATGCTGAACTTCTTCAAAACTAACGTTACAACACTCTGTGTGAAACTACATGCTTACCTTCTTCAAAACTAACGAAAAAACACTGTGTGTGAAACTATGTGCTCAACTTCATGAGAACTAACCATATAACACTGTACTAGAAACTACGTGCTTAACGTCATGAAAACTAACGACACAACACAGTATGTGTAACTAAGTGCTTAACTTCTTCAAGACTAACAATACAACACCGTGTGTGATTCTATGTGCTCAACTTCATGAGAACGTACCATATAACACTGTATTAGAAACTATGTGCTTACCTTCCTGAAAACTAACGACAAAACACAGTATGTGAAAATAAGTGCTTAACTACTTCAAAACTAACAATACAAAACGGTGTGTGAAACTATGTGCTTAACTTCATGAAATGCAAATATATAACACTATATGTGAAACTACGTACTTAACTTCATGAAAACTAACGATACAACATAGTCTTCGAAACTTAGTTCTTAACTTCATGAAATCTAACTATATAACACTATATGAGAAATACGTATTTAACTTCATGAAAACTAATGATACAACACTGTTTGTGAAACTTTGTGCTTAATTTTATGAACTCTAATTATATAACACTATATGAGAAACTACGTACTTAACTCCATGAAAACGTACGATACAACAGAGTCTGCGAAGCTAGGTGCTTAACTTCATGAAATCTAACTATTAACACTATATGAGAAACTAGGTACTTAACGTCATGAAAACTAATGATACAACAGTGTATATGAAACTATGTGCTTAACTACATAAGAACCTTCCATATAACACTGTATAAGACTACGTGCTTAACTTCTTCAAAACTAACGATACAACACTCTGTGTGAAAAACTATGTGCTCAACTTCATGAGAACTAACCATATAACACTGTACTAGAAACTACGTGCTTAACGTCATGAAAACTAACGACACAACACAGTATGTGAAACTAAGTGCTTAACTTCTTCAAGGCTAACGATACAACACCGTGTGTGAAACTATGTACTCAACTTCATGAGAACGTACCATATAACACTGTATTAGAAACTACGTGCTTAACTTCATGAAAACTAACGACAAAACACAGTATGTGAAACGAAGTGCTTAACTCCATGAAATCTAACTATATAACACTATATGAGAAACTACGTATTTAACTTCATGAAAACTAATGATACAACACTGTATGTGAAACTATGTGCTTAACTACATGAGAACCAACCATATAACACTGTATAAGAAATAACGTGCTTTACTTCTTCAAAAGTAAAGTCACAACACTGTGTGTGAAACTACATGCTTAACTTCTTCAAAACTCACAATACAACACTGTGTGTGAAACTATGTGCTTAACTTCATGAAATCCAAATATATAACACTATATGTGAAATGACGTACTTAACTTCATGAAAACAAACGATACAACACAGTCTGCGAAACTTCATGCTTAACTTCATGAAATCTAAATTTATAACACTATATGAGAAACTTCGAATTTAACTTCATGAAAACTAATAAAACAACACTGTTTGTGAAACTATGTGCTTAACTTTATGAAATCTAACTATATAACACTATATGAGAAACTACGTACTTAACTTCATGAAAACTTACAATACAACACAGTCTGCGAAGCTACGTGCTTAACCTCATGAAATCTAACTATAGAACACTATGTGAGAAACTAGGTACTTAACGTCATGAAAACTAATGATAGGACAGTGTATATGAAACTATGTGCTTAACTACATAAGAACCTACCATGTAACACTGTATAAGACTACGTGCTTAACTTCTTCAAAACTAACAATACAACACTCTGTGTGAAACTATGTGCTCAACTTCATGAGAACTAACCACATAACACTGTACTAGAAACTACGTGCTTAACATCATGAATACTAACGACACAACACAGTATGTGAAACTAAGTGCTTAACTTCTTCAAGACTAACAATACAACACCGTGTGTGATTCTATGTGCTCAACTTCATGAGAACGTACCATATAACACTGTATTAGAAACTATGTGCTTACCTTCCTGAAAACTAACGACAAAACACAGTATGTGAAAATAAGTGCTTAACTACTTCAAAACTAACAATACAAAACGGTGTGTGAAACTATGTGCTTAACTTCATGAAATGCAAATATATAACACTATATGTGAAACTACGTACTTAACTTCATGAAAACTAACGATACAACATAGTCTTCGAAACTTAGTTCTTAACTTCATGAAATCTAACTATATAACACTATATGAGAAATACGTATTTAACTTCATGAAAACTAATGATACAACACTGTTTGTGAAACTTTGTGCTTAATTTTATGAACTCTAATTATATAACACTATATGAGAAACTACGTACTTAACTCCATGAAAACTTACGATACAACAGAGTCTGCGAAGCTAGGTGCTTAACTTCATGAAATCTAACTATTAACACTATATGAGAAACTAGGTACTTAACGTCATGAAAACTAATGATACAACAGTGTATATGAAACTATGTGCTTAACTACATAAGAACCTTCCATATAACACTGTATAAGACTACGTGCTTAACTTCTTCAAAACTAACGATACAACACTCTGTGTGAAAAACTATGTGCTCAACTTCATGAGAACTAACCATATAACACTGTACTAGAAACTACGTGCTTAACGTCATGAAAACTAACGACACAACACAGTATGTGAAACTAAGTGCTTAACTTCTTCAAGGCTAACGATACAACACCGTGTGTGAAACTATGTACTCAACTTCATGAGAACGTACCATATAACACTGTATTAGAAACTACGTGCTTAACTTCATGAAAACTAACGACAAAACACAGTATGTGAAACGAAGTGCTTAACTCCATGAAATCTAACTATATAACACTATATGAGAAACTACGTATTTAACTTCATGAAAACTAATGATACAACACTGTATGTGAAACTATGTGCTTAACTACATGAGAACCAACCATATAACACTGTATAAGAAATAACGTGCTTTACTTCTTCAAAAGTAAAGTCACAACACTGTGTGTGAAACTACATGCTTAACTTCTTCAAAACTCACAATACAACACTGTGTGTGAAACTATGTGCTTAACTTCATGAAATCCAAATATATAACACTATATGTGAAATGACGTACTTAACTTCATGAAAACAAACGATACAACACAGTCTGCGAAACTTCATGCTTAACTTCATGAAATCTAAATTTATAACACTATATGAGAAACTTCGAATTTAACTTCATGAAAACTAATGAAACAACACTGTTTGTGAAACTATGTGCTTAACTTTATGAAATCTAACTATATAACACTATATGAGAAACTACGTACTTAACTTCATGAAAACTTACAATACAACACAGTCTGCGAAGCTACGTGCTTAACCTCATGAAATCTAACTATAGAACACTATGTGAGAAACTAGGTACTTAACGTCATGAAAACTAATGATAGGACAGTGTATATGAAACTATGTGCTTAACTACATAAGAACCTACCATGTAACACTGTATAAGACTACGTGCTTAACTTCTTCAAAACTAACAATACAACACTCTGTGTGAAACTATGTGCTCAACTTCATGAGAACTAACCACATAACACTGTACTAGAAACTACGTGCTTAACATCATGAATACTAACGACACAACACAGTATGTGAAACTAAGTGCTTAACTTCTTCAAGACTAACAATACAACAAGGTGTGTGAAACTATGTGCTCAAATTCATGAGAACGTACCATATAACACTGTATTAGAAACTACGTGCTTAACTTCATGAAAACTAACGAAAAACTTAAAACACTGTGTGTGAAACTATGTGCTTAACTTCATGAAATCTAACTATATAACACTGTATTAGAAACTATTTGCTTATCTTTCTCGAAATTACGATACAACACTGTGTGCGAAATTATGTGCTTAACTTCATGAAATCTAACTATATAATATTATATGAGAAACAACGTACTTAACTTCATGAAGACAAATGATACAACAGTGTATGTGAAACTATGTGCTTAACTCCATGAGAACTTACCATATAACTCTGTTTTAGAAACTGCGTGCTTAACTTCTTCAAAACTAACAATACAACACCGTGTATGAAACTATGTGCTCAACTTCATGAGAACGTACCATATAACACTGTATAAGAAACTACGTGCTTAACTTCTTTAAAACTAACGTTACAACACTGTTTGTTGAAAATTCATGCTTAACTTCTTCAAAACTAACGATACAGCACTGTGTGTGAAACTATGTGCTCAACTTCATGAGAACTTATCATATAACACTGTATTAGAAAGTACGTGCTTAACTTCATGAAAACTAACGACACAACACACTATGTGAAAGTAAGTGCTTAACTTCTTCAAAACTAACAATATAACACTGTGTGTGAAACTATGTTCTTATCTTCATGAAATCCAAACATATAACACTATATGTGAAACTACGTACTTAAATTCATGAAAACTAACGATACAACACAGTCTGCGACACTTCGTTCTTAACTTCATGAAATCTAACTATATAACACTGTATTAGAAACTCCTTGCTTATTCCTCGAAAATAACGATACAACACTGTGTGCGAAACTATGTGTTTAACTTCATGATATCTTACTATATAACACTATATGAGAAACTATGCACTTAACTTCATGAAAACTAATGATACAACAATGTATGTGAAACTATGTACTTAACGACATGAGAACTTACCATATAACACTGTGTTAGAAACTACGTGCTTAATTTCTTCAAAACTAACATTAAAAACTGTGTCTGTAACTACATGCTTAATTTATTCAAAACTAACGATACAACACAGTGTGTGAAACTATGCGCTTAACTTCATGAAATCCAAATATATAACACTATATGTGAAACTACGTACATAACTTCATGAAAACTAACGATACTACACAGTCTGCGATTCTACGTGCTTAACATCCTGAAATCTAACTTAATAACACTATATGAGAAACTACGTACTTAACTTCATGAAAATTAATGGTAAAACACTGTATGTGAAACTATGTTCTTATCTACATGAGAACCTAACACAAAACACTGTGTAAGAAACTACGTGCTTAACTTCTTCAAAACTAACGTGACAACACTGTGTTTGAAACTACATGCTTAAGTTCTTCAAAACTAACGATACAACACTGTTTGTGAAACTATGTGCTCAACTTCATGAGAACTTACCATATAACACTGTATTAGAAACTACGTGCTTAACTTCATGAAAACTAACGACACAACACAGTATGTGAAATTAAGTGCTTAAGTTCTTCAAAACTAACAATATAACAGTCTGCGAAACTTCGTGCTTAAACTTCTTGAAATCCAACTATATAACACTATATGAGAAACTACGACTTAACTTCATGAAAACTAATGATACAACACTGTGTGTGATACTATGTGCTTAACTTCTTCAAAACTAACGAAGCAACACTGTATGTGAAACTATGTGCTTAACTACATGAGAACATACCATATAACACTGTATAAATACTACATGCTTAACTTCTTCAAAACTAACGTTACAACACTGTGTGTGAAACTACATGCTTAACTTCTTCAAATCTAACGATACAACACTGTGTGTGAAACTATGTGCTGAACTTCATGAAATCCAACTATACAACACTATATGAGAAACTACGTACTTAATTTCATGAAAACTAACAATACAACACTTTGTTTGAAACTATGTGCTGAACTTCTTCAAAATTAACGATACAACACTGTATGGGAAATTATGTGCTTAACTACATGAGAACCTATATAACACTGTATTAGAAAGTACGTGCTTAACTTCATGAAAATTAACGATACAACACAGTCTGCGAAACTATGTGCTTAACATCTTCAAAACTAACAATATAACATGGTGTGAAACTATGTGCTTAACATCATGAAAACTAATGATACAACACTGTATGTGAAACTATGTGCTTAACTAGATGAGAAAATACCATATAACACTGTTTAAGAAACTATGTGATTAACTTCTTCAAAATTAACGTTACAACACTGTGTATGAAACTACGTGCTTAACTTCTTCAAAACTAACGATACAACACTGTGTGTGAAACAATGTGCTTAACTTCATGAAATCTAACTATATAACACTGTATTAGAAACTGCTTGCTTATCTTCCTCGAAACTAACAATACAACACTGTGTGCGAAACTATGTGCTTAACATCATGAAATGTAACTATATAACACTATATGAGAAACTACGTACTTAACCTCATGAAAACTAATGATACAACAGTGTATGTGAAACTATGTCCTCAACTTCATGAGAACTAACCGTATAACATTGTACTAGATACTCCTTTCTAACGTCATGAAAACTAACGGCACAGCACAGTATGTGAGACAATTTGCTTAACTTCTTCATAACTAACAATACAACACTGTATGTGAAATTATGTGCTTAACTACATGAGAACCTGCCATAAAACACTGTATAAGAAACTACGTGCTTATCTTCATGAAATCTAACTATATAACACCATATGGGAAACTACTTACTTAACTTCCTGAAAACTAAAGGTCCAACAGTGTATGTGAAACTATGTGCTTAACTACATGAGAACCTACCATAAAAAACTGTAGAAGAATCTACGTGCTTAACTTCTTCAAAACTAATGTTACAACACTGTGTGTGAAACTACATGCTTAACTTCTTCAAAACTAGCGATACAACACTGTCCGTGAAACTATGTTCTTATCTTCATGAAATCCAACTATACAACACTATATGAGAAACTACGTACTTAATTTCATGAAAACTAACAATACAACACTGTGTTTGAAACTATGTGCTGAACTTCTTCAAAATTAACGATACAACACTGTATGGGAAATTATGTGCTTAACTACATGAGAACCTACCATATAACACTGTATAAGAAACTACGTGGTTAACTTCTTCAAAAATATTGTTACAACACTGTGTGTGAAACTGTGTTCTTAAATTCATGAAATCCAACTATATAACACTATATGTGAAACTACGTACTTAACTTCATGAAAACTCACGATACAACACCGTCTGCGAAACTGCTTGCTTAACTTCAAGAAATCTAAATATATAACACTATATGAGAAACTACGTACTTAACTTCATGAAAACTAAGGATACAACAGTGTAGGTGAAACTATGTGCTTAATTACATGAGAACCTACCATATAACACTGTATAAGAAAATACGTGCTTAACTTCTTCAAAACTAACGTTACAACAGTGTGTGTGAAACTACATGCTTAATTTCTTCAAAACTCATGATACAAAACTGTGTGTGAAATTACGTGCTTAAATTCATGTATTCTAACTACATAACACTGTATTAGAAACTACTTGCTTATCTTCCTCGAAACTAACGATACAACACTGTGTGCGAAGCTATGTGCTTATCGTCATGAAAACTAACAACACAGCACAGTATGTGAAACTAAGTGCTTAACTTCTACAAAACTAACAATACAACACTGTGTGAGAAAATACACACTTAACTTCTTCAAAACTAACCATACACCACTGTGCAAGAAACTATGGGCTCAACTTCATGAGAACTTACCATATAAAACTGTATTAGAAACTACGTGCTTAAATTCATGAAAACTAACGACACAACACAGTATGTGAAACTAAGTGCTTAACTTCTTCAAAATAAACGATACAACACTGTAAGTGAAACTATGTGCTTAACTACATGAGAACGTACCATATAACACTGTACAATAAACTACGTGCTTAACTTCTTCAAACTAACGTTACAACACTGTGTGTGAAACTACATGCTTAACTTCTTCAAAATTAACGATGCAACACTATGTGTGAAACTATGTGCTTAAATTCATGAAATCCAACTATGTTACACTATATGAGAAACTACATACTTAACTTCATGAAAACTAACGATACAACACTGTGTGTGAAACTATGTGCTTAACTTCTTCAAAACTAACGATACAAAACTGTATGACAAACTATGTGCTTAACTACACGAGAACCTACCTTATAACACTGTATAAGAAACTACATGCTTAACTTCTTCAAAACTAACGTTACAACACTGTTTGTGAAACTACATGCTTAACTTCTTCAAAACTAAAGATACAACACTGTGTGTGTAACTATGTGCTTAACTTCATGAAATCCAATTATATAACACTGTATGTGAAACTATGTACTTAACTTCATGAAGAATAACGATACAACAAAGTCTGCAAATCTACGTACTTAAGTTCATGAAATCTAACTTAATAACACTATATGGGAAACTACATACTTACTTCATGAAAACTAATGATACAACACTGTATGTGAAACTATGTGCTTAACTACATGAGAACCTACCATATAACACTTTATAAGAAACTACGTGTTAACTTCTTCAAAACTAACGTTACAACACTGTGTGTGAAACTATGTGCTTAACTTCATGAAATCTAACTATATAACACTATATGGGAAACTACATACTTACTTCATGAAAACTAATGATACAACACTGTATGTGAAACTATGTGCTTAACTACATGAGAACCTACCATATAACACTGTATAAGAAACTACGTGCATAAATTCTGCAAAGCTAACGTTACAACACTGTGTGTGAAACTACATGCTTACCTTCTTCAAAACTAACAATACAACACTGTGTGTGAAACTATGTGCTTAAATTCATGAAATCCAACTACATAACACTATATGTGAAACTACGTAGTTAACTTCATGAAAACTAACGATACAACACAGTCTGCGAAACTGCGTGCTTAACTTCTTGAAATCTAACTATATAACACTATATGAGAAATTAGGTACTTCAACTTCATGAAAACTAATGATATTAGGGTGTATGGGAAACTTTGTGCTTAACTACATGAGTACCTACAATATAACACTGTATAAGAAACTACGTGCTTAAGTTCTTCAAAACTAACGTTACAACACTGTGTGTGAAACTACATGCTTAACTTCTTCAAAACTAATGATACAACACCGTGTTTGAAACTACGTACTTAACTTCTTACAAAATAACGAAACACAAAGTCTGCGATTCTACGTGCTTAACTTCATGAAATCTAACCATATAGCACTGTACTAGGAACTATGTACTTAACTTCATGAAAATTAACGACACAACACAGTATGTGAAACTAAGTGCTTAACTTCTTCAAAACTAACAATACGATACCGTGTGTGAAACTATGTGCTCAACTTCATGAGAACGTACCATATAACACTGTATTAGAAACTACGTGCTTAACTTCATGAAAACTAACGACACAACACAGTATGTGAAACTACGTTCTTAACTTCTTCAAAACTAACAATATAACACTGTGTGTGAAACTATGTGCTTAACTTCATGAAATCCAACTATATAACATTATATGTGAAACTACGTGCTTAACTTCATGAAAACTAATGATTCAACACTGTATGTGAAACCATGTGCTTAACTACATGAGAAACTACCATATAACACTGTATAAGAAACTACGTGCTTAACTTCTTCAAAACTAACGTTACAACACTGTGTGAAACTACTTGCTTAACTTCTTCAAAACTAACAATACAACACTGTGTATGAAACTATGTGCTTAACTTCATGAAATCCAACTATATAACACTATATGAGAAACTACGTACTTAACTTCATGAAAACTAACGATACAAACAAGTCTGCGAATCTACGTGTTTAACTTCATAAAATCTAACTATATAACACTATATGAGAAACTAAGTACTTAACTTCATGAAAACTAATGATACAACAGTGTATGTGAAACTATGTGCTTAACTACATGAGAACCTACCATATAACACTGTATAAGAAACTGCGACCCCGGGAAGGGACCCCCAACCTGCGGGGGTGAGGTGATGAGGGTCGCTACTAATTTGGTGGGCCTTCACGAGCAGATCCGATCTGGAAATTGAACATCAAGAGGTTAATGGAAACTGGCCCAAGACAACGTTCGCTGATCAAGAGCCTTTATTTTTGGGGCGTGCTGGAACTTATAGAGGAAGGACCTCAGGGGGTGGTACAAGCATGTCAATCAAGTCTCATTTCAAATATACACCAAGTACGGTAAAGACAAAGCTGTAATTTTCCATCAGTCATTGGTTGCATTCCACAAATGCTTATCAGCGTAAGTCAGGTGCAGGAATTTGGGAGGGGTAAGGAGAGTACAACAGAACAATATAATCGTGTTAACAAAGACAATTGCTCTGTAATGGTACTTCCTCCTGGCTAGGTGTGTAGGGTGCCCTTTGTAAATTTAACTTTTATGATTAGCCTTTTCCTTTGTCACAAGGGCATGTGTGCTCACAGTCACGTAGGCAGAAGGCCAAGAAACTGTTGACAGACTCCATTTTGCTCAAGGTTCTAGCAGTCCCCAACAAGAAACTACGTGCTTAACTTCTTCAAAACTAACGATAAAACACTGTGTGTGAAACTACATGCTTAACTTCTCCAAACTAAAGATACAACACTGTGCGAGAAACTATGTGCTTAACTTCATGAAATCCAACTATATAATACTATATGAGAAACTACGTACTTAACTTCATGAAATCTAACTATATAACACTATATGAGAAAATACGTACTTAACTTCATGAAAACAAATGATACTACAGTGTATGTGAAACTATGTCCTTAACTACATGAGAACCTACCACATGACACTGTATAAGAAACTAAGTGCTTAACTTCTTCAAAATTAACGTTACAACACTGTGTGTGAAACTACATGCTTAACTTCTTCAAAACAAACGATACAACACTGTGTGTGAAACTGTGTGCTCAACTTCATGAGAACTAACCATATAACACTGTACTAGAAACTACGTGCTTAACGTCAGGAAAACTAACGACACGACACAGTATGTGTAACTAAGTGCTTAACTACCTCAAAACTAACAATACAACACTATGTGAGAAACTACATACTTAACTTCTTCAAAACTAACGTTACACCACTGGGCCTGTAACTATGTGCTCAACTTCATGAGAACTTACCATATAACACTGCAGCATTAGAAACTACGTGATTAACTTCATGAAAAGTAACGACAAAACACAGTACGTGAAACTAAGTGCTTAACATCTTCAAAACTAACGATACAACAATGTATGTGAAACTATGTGCTTAACTACATGAGAACCTACCATATAACACTGTACAAGAAACTACATACTTAACTTCTTCAAAACTAACGTTACAACACTGTGTGTGAAACTACATGCTTAAATTCTTCAAAACTAACGATGCAACACTGTGCGTAAAACTATGTCCTTAACTTCATGAAATTCAACTATATAACTCTATATGAGAAACTACGTACTTAACTTCATTAAACTACGATACAACACTGTGTGTTAAAATATGTGAATAACTTCTTCAAAACTAACGATACAACACTGTGTGTGAAACTGTGTGCTTAACTTCATGAAATCCAAATATATAACACTATATGAGAAACTACGTACTTAACTTCATGAAAACTAACGATACAACACTTTGTGTGAAACTATGTGTTCAACTTCATGATACCTAACCATATAACACTGTATTAGAAACTACGTGCTTAACTTCATGAACACTAACGACACAACACCGTATGTGAAACTAAATTCTTAACTTCTTCAAAACTAACATTATAACACTGTGTGAAACTATGTGCCTAACTTCATGAAATCCAACTATATAACACTATATGTGAAACTATGTACTTAACTTCATGAAAACTAACGATACAACACAGTCTGCGAAACTTCGTGCTTAACTACATGAGAACTTACTATATAACACTGTGTTTGAAACTGCATGCTAAACTTCTTCAAAACTAACTTTACAACACTGTGTGTGAAACTACATGCTTAACTTCTTCAAAACTAATGATACAACACTGTGTGTGAAACTAAGTGCTTAATTTCTTCAAAAATAACGATACAAGACTGTGTGTGAAACTATGTGCTAAACTTCATGAATTACAACTATATAAAACTATATGAGAAACTACGTACTTAACTTCATGAGAACAAACAATAAAACACTGTGTGAGGAACTATGTGCTTAACTTCTTCAAAACTAACGATACAACACTGTATGTGAAACTATGTGCTTAACTACATGAGAACCTACCATATAACACTCTATAAGAAACTACGTGCTTAACTTCTTCAAACTAACGTTACAACACCGTGTGTGAAACTACATGCTTAACTTCTTCAAAACTAACAAGACAACACTGTGTGTGAAACTATGTGCTTAACTTAATGAAATACAACTATACAACACTATATCTGAAACTACGTATTTAACTTCATGAAAACTAACGATACAACACAGTCTGCGAAACTACGTGCTTAACTTCATGAAATCAAACTATATAACTCTATATGAAAAAATACGTACTTAACATCATGAAAACTAATGATACAACAGTTTATGTGAAACTATCTGCTTAACTACATGAGAACCTACCATATAACACTGTATAAGAAACTACGTGCTTAACTTCTTCAAAACTAACGTTACAACACTGTGTGGCAAACTGTGTGCTTAAATTCATGAAATCCAAATATATAACACTATATGAGAAACTATGTACTTACCTTCATGAAAACTAACGATACAACACTGTGCGTGAAACTATGTGCTTAACTTCATGAAATCCAACTATATAACACTATGTGAGTAACTACGTACTTAACTTTATGAAAACTAATGATACAACAGTGTATGTGAAACTATGTGCTTAACTACATGAGAACCTACCAAATAACACTGTATAAGAAATTACGTGCTTAACTTCTTCAAAACTAACGTTACAACACTCTGTGTAAAACTACATGCTTAACTTCTTCAAAACTAACAAGACAACACTGTGGGTGAAACTATGTGCTTAACTTCATGAAATCCAACTATATAACGCTATATGTGAAAGTAGCTACTTAATTTCATGAAAACTAACGATACAACACAGTCTGCGAAACTACGTGCTTAACTTCATGAAATGTAACTATATAACACTATATGCGAAACCACGTACTTAACTTCATGAAAACTAATGATACAACACTGTATGTGAAACTAAATGGTTAAATTCTTCAAAACTAACGATATAACACTGTGTGTGAAACTATGTGCTTAACTTAATGAAATCCAACTATACAACACTATATCTGAAACTACGTACTTAAAATCATGAAAACTAACGATACAACACAGTCTGTGAAACTACGTGCTTAACTTCATGAAATCTAACTATATAACACTATATGAGAAACTACGTACTTAACATCATGAAAAAAAATGATACAACAGTTTATGTGAAACTATTTACTTAACTACATGAGAACCTACCATATAACACTGTATAAGAAACTATGTGCTTAACTTCTTCAAAACTAACGTTACAACACTGTGTGGGAAAATGTGTGCTTAACTTCATGAAATCCAAATATATAACACTATATGAGAAACTACGTCCTTAACTTCATGAAAACTAATGATACAACATTGTATGTGAAACTATGTGCTTAACTACATGAGAACCTACCATATAACACTGTATAAAAAACTGCGTGCTTAACTTCTTCAAAACTAACGTTACAACACTGTGTGTGAAACTACATGCTTAACTTCTTCTAAAATAACAACACAACACTGTGTGAATCTATGTTCTTAACTTTATGAAATCCAACTATATAACACTATATGAGAAACTGTGTACTTAACTTCATGAAAACAAACGATACTACACTGTGTGTGAAACTATGTGCTTAACTTCAAGAGAACTAACCATATAATACTGTACTAGAATCTACGTGCTTAATGTCATGAAAACTAGCAACACAACACAGTATGTGTAACTAAGTGCTTAACTTCTTCAAAACTAACAATACAACACTGTGTGGGAAACTACATACTTAACTTCTTCAAAAATAACGATACACCACTGTGCATGAAAACATGTGCTCAACTTCATGAGAACTTACCATATAACACTGTATTTGAAACTACGTACTTAACTTCATGAAAAGTAACGACACAACACAGTATGTGACACTAAGTGCTGAACTTCTTCAAAACTAACGGTACAACACTGTATGTGAAACTGTGTGCTTAACTTCATGAAATCCAACTATATAACACTATATGTGAAACTAGCTACATAACTTCATGAAAACAAACGATACAACACAATCTGCGAATCTACGTGCTTAACTTCATGAAATGTAACTATATAACACTATATGCGAACTACGTACTTAACATCATGAAAACTAATGATACAACACTGTATGTGAACCTATGTGCTTAACAACAGGAAAACCTACCATATAACATTGTATAAGAAACTATGTGCTTAACTTCTTCAAAACTACCGATAAAACACTGTGTGTTAAACTACATGCTTAACTTCTTCAAAACTAACGATACAAAACTGTGCGTGAAACTATGTGCTTAACTTCATGGAATCCAACTATATAACACTATATGAGAAACAACACTGTGTGTGAAACATTGGAGGAGGACCAATCAGATGATCCAGAGCTCTGTCCCTCACTCAGACTGTTGCCTAATGCCCTTTCCAGCAATCATTGCCATAGGAGAAAGATCAGTACAGCTTCCATTAATTCAAAAGAATTAGCATTAGATCTTTCTGGATCCATATGAATAAAATTATCCTTTAATGAAGAAATCACAGTAAAGCACAAGCTTCCTACCAATGACAAGGTTCTCTCATCCTGAAAACTCTGTATCTGAGGATCTAAAGGCAAAAAGGCAAGCCCCAACTCTCTATTAGTTGTGAAAAATCTAGGGAACTCCTGGGCATTATGCATCACTGGCATCGGTAGGGGGAAGGTAGACATGATGGCCCACCGTAACTCTCCCATCATACTAGGAACGATCATCCCGAGTAGGAGAGTCTTCATCACCCACTTGGCCTCCATCCTTCTTATTCTGGAGTTGTGAAGGAGCTCTTCGAGTGAGTCTTTCAGGGATCCACAGGGGGTTTTCTTCCTCCTGTGGAAAAACACACACAGCTCCCCTGGATCTTATTAGAATAGGATCCGGGCCTTTCCATTCATTAGTTAGCACATCTTTCCATTTTACAAATTCTTTTGGCCTATCAGGCTCTAAACTGTGGCGATCGGCCGCAGTGTGGCCTTGGGCATCAGAGTTCAAGAAATTAAGGGTAAAAAGTGCCATGGACACAGCAACTCTTGGTACCGAGGGTAGAACATCCTCAATACTCCCCTTTTGTTTAATCAGATATGATTTGAGTGTACGATGGGCACGTTCCACAATGCCCTGTCCTTGAGGGTTATAAGGTAGGCCAGTTAGATGGGTAACATCCATTTGCCGACAAAACTGTCGGAATTTTTGAGAGGTATATGCTGGTCCATTGTCTGTTTTTAAAATTCTGGGTTTTCCCCAAGCACTCCAGGCCTCAAGGCAATGTTGAATCACATATGAGGCCTTTTCCCCTGTTAGGGGTGTGGCGAACATTACGCCAGAACAGGTGTCAACAGAAACATGAACATATTGAAGCCTTCCAAAAGAGGGAATATGAGTAACATCCATCTGCCACATCTGCAATGGTCTAATGCCACGTGGGTTTATTCCCACGTGGGGAGCAGGTAAGAATTCGCAGCAATTCTGGCATTGAGTAACAATTTCCCTAGCCTCTTTCCTGGATAGAGCAAAACGACGGCGCAAGGTCTCAGCCGTCACATGAAAGCGCTGATGGAATTCTTTTGCTGCTTGTGTGTGCGTAGGCAAGGCAGCGGCCACCAGCTTTGTAGCCTTGTCCGCTAAGTCATTCCCTAAGGACATGGGACCTGGGAGTCCAGAATGTGCTCGGACATGGGTAATGAAAACAGGAAATCTCCTATTTAACAAGGCAGCTTGTATCTTCTGAAAGATGTTAGCAACTCTGCTGGAGGATCTTATTATTCCAGCTATCTCAAGGAGATTAACTGCATTAACCACATAAGAGGAATATGATACAATATTGAGGGGTCCTGGAAAAGCCTCAAGAACCTCCAGTACTATCAGACATTCTACAACTTGAGGTGAAGTTTCATTATATTGTTTAGATATAACCCTATCCTTGACCACATAAGCTCCCATACCAGTTTTTGATCCATCAGTGTACACCACAGTCCCATCTGGGAGTGGGTCTTTAGCTGTCACTTGTGGAAACACTATAGCCTGGTTTAGGGCAAACTGTAAAATTGGATGCTTTGGAAAATGATTATCAATTTGTCCTGAAAAGGAAGTAACTAAAACTGCCCAATCACTAGATGTGGCTGCCAAGGTCTGAACATGTGCAGCAGTATAATGCACAATCAAGGAATCAGGATCCCTGCCAAAATGTGTAACAGCTGCTTTTATTCCGCGAAGCGCGAGCTGTGCAACAGCATCAGGGTACCAGTCAATAATCTTAGCAGGGGAAGCATTTGGATGAATCCAAAGTAATGGTCCATGTTGCCACAGGACTGCAGTTGGCAATTGAGCTGTCTTAAAAACACACAGATTAAAAGGTAGTGACTCCTCAATACGTTGTAATTGTGCTTCCTGTAAGGCCTCTTCCACCATCTGTAAGGCTCGGTGGGCAGCAGGGGTAAATTTTCTGGGTGAGGAGATATGAGGCTCACCCTCCAGGAGAACGAAGAGGGGTTTTAGATCAGCAGATGGAATTTTTAAAAAGGGCCACAACCAATTTATATCTCCCAGAAGTTTCTGAAAATCATTTAATGTTTGTAAGTGGTCTTTGCGAATTTCTATTTTCTGAGGAACTATATTTTTGGGAGTAATCATTGAGCCCAAAAAGAGGCCTGTATCTGCAATTTGAACCTTTTCTGAGGCAATCTCTAATCCCCACTGTTTTAATTCAGCCACCAGCATGGGCAAAGCCTTTTGTAAAACATCTAACTCTTTGTGACAAATAAGAATATCGTCCATATAATGGATAACGATTAAAGATGTAAATTGCTTCCTAATTGGCTCCAAAGCCTCCTGCACATACAGCTGACATATTGTTGGGCTATTGGCCATGCCTTGCGGCAGTACCTTCCACTGAAATCTCTTGTCTGGTCCCATATGATTAAGAGAAGGGATAGTGAAGGCAAACCTTGGTCTATCCCGTGGGTAAAGTGGAATAGAGAAGAAACAATCCTTAATATCTATAATAATAAGCTTCCAATCTTGAGGGAGTGCAGAAAGCAAAGGAAGTCCTCTTTGAACAGGGCCAAAAAGATGCATCTGATTGTTAATGGCCCGCAGGTTATGGAGTAATCTCCACTTCCCAGATTTCTTCTTAATAACAAAAATTGGTGTATTCCATGGGGAGGTAGAAGGCTCTAGATGCCCCAGCCGTTCCTGTTCTTGCACTAATCTTGTGACAGCCTCTAATTTTTCAGAGGATAGAGGCCATTGAGAGACCCATAACGGCTCCTCTGTTTTCCACGGTATGGGTCGTGAAGCCTCAAAGGCCCCTAAATAAAACCCAGTCCTTTTCAACCCCGATTTCCGTGTTGTGTAATGGGTTTTATTCTGCCTTGTTCTTGCCTACCCAAGCCTCTACCGTTTGTATACCCCATCTTTGCCATAATGGCTGATGCCTGGGGGGAGTATTCATTAGTTAGCGTCATGCCCATGGCTTGTAACACATCCCGTCCCCATAAATTTACAGGGAGTGGCAACACATAGGGGGTAAAACATCCCTGTTTGCCCTCAGCGTTCCGCCAGGTTAAGGCTGAGGCACTGATGGCAGGAGAGGACTGGTATCCAAGACCTTGTAGAGAATGAGATGAAACAACAGTGGGCCAAGACTTCGGCCACCAATGGAGTGAAATAATGCTTTTGTCTGCTCCCGTATCCATTATCCCTTCAAATTCTTTTCCATTAATTAACAATTTTATTGTAGGTCTCTCATTTAGGGGTATAGCCAGATAGGCTGAATCATTCCAGAAGATCCCATAGCCCTTTTTTGTAAAGTGTAGGTTTCTCCATCCCCGAGGGAGGGCAGCAACACCAGTTGTGCAATTTTATCTCCCTGCTTTATAGAAAATACAGCCCGAGGGCTAGAACAGAGAACTTGAATCTCCCCTTTATGATACGGGCCAACAATCCCAGGATATATAATGAGTCCCTGTAAAGTTAAGGAGCCACGGCCCAGAATAAGCCCAATGGTGGCAGGGGGCAAAGGTCCAGGGGAATGGACTGGGACCGGTTGAACATTCATTTGGGGCATGAGTAAGAAGTCGGAAGCGGCACGCAAGTCCATTCCGGGGGTTCCTCGGAAGCCTCTACTTCCTCTTGATTGCTTTTCTGAAATCGGTTCCCATATTTCTGAGGGCCCTGGGACCATGGGCCCCGTGACCCGTTTTTTGATTGGGGTACCTTGGGTTCTTCAATAGGGGGCAGAAGCCTCCCTTTCATATCCCGGACTGACCTGCACTCACTAGCCCTATGATAACCTTTACCACAACGATGGCAAAGCTTCAGTTCTCTTGTTCATTCAGGGGATTGACAATCTTTCTTAAGGTGCCCCATTTTCCCACAATTAAAACAAACTTTTCGACTAGATAAATCTCTACGCCTGTGCGTTTGTAAAAAGGCGGCAGCTAGTCCTGCATTGGTTAGGGGTCCCCCCAGCACCCTGCACACTCTGAGCCAATCTTGTAAACCTTTGCTTTTGCGAGGGGCGATAGCCGCTCGACATTCCTGGGTTGCTTGTTCATAGACAAGTTGCTCAATCAGGGGCATAGCTTGTTCTGAATCACCAAAGATGCGACCGGCGGCCTCGGTCATTCTGGCCACAAAGTCTGAAAATGGCTCTTGGGGTCCTTGGACAATCTTTGTAAGGTGTCCACTGGATTCTCCCCTTTTTGTGAGGGCCTTCCATGCTTTAATAGCGGCGGCCGACACCTGACCATAGTCGCCCCAGATGTAGTTGGTTTGATTAAGGGCATGTTGAACCTGACCTGTCAGCATTTCAAATGTCCACTGCCTCTGATTCTCATCTTCAGCTGTGGCATTAACTCTAGCTTGCGCCTAGGCTGCATCATACCAGAGAGCCTTCCATTCCATGTATTGTCCCATGTTGGGAAGCACTGCTTTCACTGTCGTCTGCCAGTCAGTGGGAGTCATGGCAAAATTAGCAAGCCTTTCAACCTGAGACGTGTAGAGCCGGAATTGGTGGTTTGCTCATCACCCCAGATGACGGGTGAGGCACAGCTTAAACGGTAAACTCCAACTGACAGCAGATGTCAGCGCCATTTTCTAATGGCGATAGCGATAGTGAGGGCGGCTCCTCACATGTGTGAAACTGTGTGCTTAACTTCATGAAATCCAACTATATAACACTATATGAGAAACTACGTACTTAACTTCATGAATACTAATGATACAACACTGTTTTGAAACTATGTGCTTAACTACATGAGAATTTACCATATAACACGGTGTCAGAAACTACGTGCTTAACTTCTTGAAAACTAATGTTACAACACTGTGTGTGAAACTACATACTTAACTTCTTCTAATAAAACGATACAACACTGTGTGTGAAACTAAGTGCTTAAATTCATGAAACCCAACTATATAACACTATATGAGAAACAACGTACTTAACTTCATGAAAACTAACGATACAACACTATGTGTGAAACTATGTGCTTAACTTCTTCAAAACTAACGATACAACACTGTGTGTGAAACTATGTGCTTAACCATATGAGAACCTACCATATAACACTGTATAAGAAACTACGTGCTTAACTTCTCCAAAACTAACTTTACAACACTGTGTGTGAAACTACATGCTTAACTTCTTCAAAACTAACCATACAACACTGTGTGTGAAACTATGTGCTTAACTTCATGAAATCCAACTATATAACACTATATGTGAAAGTACGTACTTAACTTCATGAAAAATAACGATACAACACTGTGTGTGAAACTACATGCTTAACTTCTTCAAAACTAACGATACAACACTGTGTGTGAAACTATGTGCTTAACTTCATGAAATCCAACTATATAACACTATATGAGAAACTACGTACTTAACTTCATGAAAACTAATGATACTACAGTGTACGTGAAACTATGTGCTTAACTACATGAGAACCTACCATATAACACTGTATAAGAAACTACGTGTTAACTTCTTCAAAACATACGTTACAACACTGTGTGTGAAACTACATGCTTAACTTCTTCAAAACTAACGATACAACACTGTGTGTGAAACTATGTGCTTAAATTCATGAAATCCAACTATATAACACTATATGTGAAACTACGTACTTAACATCATGAAAACTAACGATACAACATTGTGTGCGAAACTATGTGCTTAACTTCATGAAATCCAACTATATAACACTATATGAGAAACTACGTACTTAACTTCATGAAAACTAAATATACTACAGTATATGTGAAACTATGTGCTTAACTACATGAGAACCTACCATATAACACTGTATATGAAACTACGTGTTAACTTCTTCAAAACTAACGTTACAAAACTGTGTGTGAAACTACATGCTTAAACTCTTCATAACTAACGATACAACACTGTGTGTGTAACTATGTGCTTAACTTCTTCCAAAGTAACGATACAACACTTTGTGTGAAACTGTGTGCTTAACTTCATGAGCTCCAACTATTTAACACTATATGAGAAACTACATACTTAACTTCATGAAAACTAATGATACAACACTGTTTTGAAACTATGTGCTTAACTACATGAGAACTTACCATATAACACTGTGTTAGTAACTACGTGCTTAACCTCTTCAAAACTAACGTTACAACACTGTGTGTGAAACTACATACTTAACTTCTTCAAAAAAACGATACAACACTGTGTGAAACTATGTGCTTAAATTCATGAAATCCAACTATATAACACTATATGAGAAACAACGTACTTAACTTCTCCAAAACTAACGTTACACACTGTGTGTGAAACTACATTCTTAACTTCTTCAAAAGTAACCATACAACACTGTGTGTGAAACTATGTGCTTAACTTCATGAAATCCAACTATATAACACTATATGGGAAACTACGTACTTAACTTCATGAAAACTAATGATACAACAGTGTTTGTGAAACTATGTGCTTAACTACATGAGAACCTACCATATAACACTGTATAAGAAACTACGTGTTATCTTCTTCAAAACTAACGTTACAAGACTGTGTGTGAAACTACATGCTTAACTTCTTCAAAACTGACGATACAACACTGTGTGTGAAACTATGTGCTTAACTTCATGAAATCTAACTATATAACACTATATGGGAAACTACGTACTTAACTTCATGAAAATTAATGATGCAACACTGTTGTGAAACTATGTGCCTAACTTCTTCAAAACTAACGATACAATACTGTGTGTGAAACTTTGTGCTTAACTATATGAGAACCTACCATATAACACTGTATAAGAAACTACGTGCTTAACTTCTCCAAATCTAACGTTACAACACTGTGGGTGAAACTACATGCTTAATTTCTTCAAAATTAACCATACAACACTGTTCTTAACTTCATGAAATCCAACTATATAACACTATATGTGAAATTACGTACTTAACGTCATGAAAACTAACGACACAACACTGTGTGCGAAACTATGTGCTTAACTTCATGAAATCCAACTATATAATACTATATGAGAAACTATGTACTTAACTTCATGAAAACTAATGATACAACAGTATGTGTGAAACTATGTGCTTAACTTCTTCAAAACTAACGATACAACACTGTATGTGAATCTATGTGATTAACTATATTAGAACCGACCATATAACACTGTATAAGGAACTACGTGCTAAACTTCTTCAAAACTAACGTTACAACACTCTGTTTGAAACTACATGCTTAACTTCTTCAAAATTAACAACACTCTGTGTGAAACTATGTGCTTAAATTCATGAAATCTAACTATATAACACTATATGAGAAACTACCTACTTAACTTCATGAAAACTAATGATACAACACTGTTTTGAAACTATGTGCTTAACTACATGAGAACCTACCGTATAACACTGTATAAGAAACTACGTGTTAACTTCTTCAAAACTAACGTTACAACACTGTGTGTGAATCTACATGCTTAACTTCTTCAAAAGTAACAATACAACACTGTGTGTGAAACTGTGTGCTTAACATTATGAAATCCATCTATATAACACTATATGAGAAACTACGTACTAAACTTCATGACAGGTAACGATACAACACTGTGTGTGAAACTACATGCTTAACTTCTTCAAAACTAACCATTCAACACTGTGTGTGAAACTATGTGCTTAACTTTATGAAATCCAACTACATAACACTATATGTGAAACTACGTACTTAACTTCATGAAAACTAACGATACAACACTGTGTGCGAAACTATGTGCTTAACTTCATGAAATCTAACTATGTAACACTATATGAGAAACTACGTACTTAACTTCATGAAAACTAATGATACAACAGTGTATGTCAAACTATGTGCTTAACTACATGAGAACCTACCGTATAACCCTGTATAAGAAACTACGTGTTAACTTCTTCAAAACTAACGTTACAACACTCTGTTTGAAACTACATGCTTAACTTCTTCAAAACTAACGATACAACACTGTGTGTGAAACTATGTGCTTAACTTCATGAAATCCAACTATATAACACTATATGAGAAACTACGTACTTAACTTCATGAAAACTAATGATACAACACTGTTGTGAAACTACATGCTTAATTTCTTCAAAACTAACGATACAACACTGTGTGTGAAACTATGTGCTTAACTTCATGAAATCCAACTATATAACACTATATGAGAAACAACGTACTCTCATCCTGAAAACTAACGATACAACACTGTGTGTGAAACTATGTGCGTAACTTCTTCAAAACTAAAGATATAACACTGTATGTGAATCTATGTGCTTAACTATATGAGAACCTACCGTATAACACTGTATAAGAAACTACGCGCTTAACTTCTTCAAAACTAACGTTACAACACTGTGTGTGAAAATATATGCCTAACTTCTTCAAAAATAACGACACAACACTGTGTGTGAAACTATGTGCTTAACTTCCTGAAATCTAAATATATAACACTGTATTAGAAACTACATGCTTATCTTCCTCGAAACTAACGATACAAAACCGTGTGTGGAAATATGTGCTTAACTTCATGAAATCCAACTATATAACACTACATGAGAAACTATGTACTTTACTTCATGAAAACTAATGATACAACACTGTGTGTGAAACTACGTGCTCAACTTCTTCAAAACTAACGTTACAACACTGTGTGTGAAACTACATGCTTAACTTCTTCAAAATTAAAAACACTGTGTGTGAAACTATGTGCTTAAATTCATGAAATCCAACTATATAACACTATATGAGAAGCAACGTACTTAATTTCATGAAAACTAACGATACAACACTGTGTGTGAAACTATGTGCTTAACTTCTTCAAAAATAACGACACAACACTCTGTGTGAAACTATGTGCTTAACTTCCTGAAATCTAACTATATAACACTGTATTAGAAACTACTTGCTTATCTTCCTCGAAACTAACAATACAACACCGTGTGTGAAACTATGTGCTTAGTATATGAGAACCTACCATACAACACAATACAATAAACTACGTGCTTAACTTCTCCAAAACTAACGTTACAAAACTGTGTGTGAAACTACATACTTAACTTCTTCAAAATTAACCATTCAACACTGTGTGTGAAACTATGTGCTTAACTTTATGAAATCCAACTATATAACACTATATGTGAAACTACATACTTAACTTCATGAAAACTAACGATACAACACTGTGTGCGAAACTATGTGCTTAACTTCATGAAATCTAACTATGTAACACTATATGAGAAACTACGTACTTAACTTCATGAAAACTAATGATACAACAGTGTATGTGAAACTATGTGCTTAACTACATGAGAACCTACCGTATAACCCTGTATAAGAAACTACGTGTTAACTTCTTCAAAACTAACGTTACAACACTCTGTTTGAAACTACATGCTTAACTTCTTCAAAACTAACGATACAACACTGTGTGTGAAACTATGTGCTTAACTTCATGAAATCCAACTATATAACACTATATGAGAAACTACGTACTTAACTTCATGAAAACTAATGATACAAAACTGTTGTGAAAATATGTGCCTGACTTCTTCAAAACTAACGATACAACACTGTGTGTGAAACTATGTGGTTAACTTAATGAAATCCAACTATATAACACTATATCGAAACTACGTACTTAGCTGCATGAAAACTAACGATACAACACTGTATGTGAATCCATGTGCTAAACTATATTAGAACATACCATATAACACTGTATAAGAAACTACGTGCTAAACTTCTTCAAAACTTACGTTACAACACTGTGTGTGAAACTACATGCTTAACTTCTTCAAAACTAAAAACACTGTGTATGAAACTATGTGCTTAACTTCATGAAATCCAACAATATAACACTATATGAGAAAGAACGACTCTCATCCTGAAAACTAACGATACAACACTGTGTGTGAAACTACGTGCTTAACTTCTTCAAAACTAAAGTTATAACACTGTATGTGAATCTATGCTTAAATATATGAGAATCTACCGTATAACACTGTATAAGAAACTACGTGCTTAACTTCTTCAAAACTAACGTTACAACACTGAGTGTGAAACTGTGTGCTTAACTTCATGAAATCCAACTATATAACACTATATGTGAAACTACGTACTTAACGTCATGAAAACTAACGATACAAATCTGTGTGCGAAACTATGTGCATAACTTCATGAAATCTAACTATATAACACTATATGGGAAACTACGTACTTAACTTCATGAAAACTAATGATACAACAGTGTTTGTGAAACTATGTGCTTAACTACATGAGAACCTACCATATAACACTGTATAAGAAACTACGTGCTTAACTTCTCCAAATCTAACGTTACAACACTGTGGGTGAAACTACATGCTTAACTTCTTCAAAACTAACCATACAACACAGTGTGTGAAACTTTGTGCTTATATATATGAGAACCTACCATATAACACTGTATAAGAAACTACGTGCTTAACTTCTCCAAAACTAACGTTACAACACTGTGTGCGAAACTATGTGCTTAACTTCATGAAATCCAACTATATAACATTATATGAAAAGCTACGTACTTAACTTCATGAAAACTAATGATACAACAGTGTGTGTGAAACACACATGCTTAACTTCTTCAAAACTAATGATAAAACAATGTGTGTGAAACTGTATGCTTAACTTCATGAAATCCAACTATATAACACTATATGAGAAACTACGTACTTAACTTCATGAAAACTATTGATACAACACTGTTTTGAAACTATGTGCTTAACTACATGAGAACTTACCATATAACACTGTGTTAGAAACTACGTGTTTAACTACTTCAAAACTAACGTTACAACAATGTGTGTGAAACTACATACTTAACTTCTTCAAAAATAACGATACAACACTGTGTGAAACTATGTGCTTAAATTCATGAAATCCAACTATATAACACTATATGAGAAACAAAGTACTAAACTTCATGAAAAGTAACGATACAACACTGTGTGTGAAACTATGTGCTTAACTATATGAGAACCTACCATATAACACAGTACAATAAACTACGTGCTTAACTTCTCCAAAACTAACGTTACAACACTGTGTGTGAAACTACATGCTTAACTTCTTCAAAACTAACCATTCAACACTGTGTGTGAAACTATGTGCTTAACTTCATGAAATCCAACTATATAAAACTATATGTGAAACTACGTACTTAACTTCATGAAAACTAACGATACAACACTGTGTGCGAAACTATGTGCTTAACTTCATGAAATCTAACTATGTAACACTATATGAGAAACTACGTACTTAACTTCATGAAAACTAATGATACAACAGTGTATGTGAAACTATGTGCTTAACTACATGAAAACCTACCGTATAACACTGTATAAGAAACTACGTGTTAACTTCTTAAAAACTAACGATACAACACTCTGTTTGAAACTACATGCTTAACTTCTTCAAAACTAACGATACAACACTGTGTGTGAAACTATGTGCTTAACGTCATGAAATCCAACTATATAACACTATATGAGAAACTACATACCTAGCTGCATGAAAACTAATGATACAACACTGTTGTGAAACTATGTGCTTAACTTCATGAAATCCAACTATATAATACTATATGAGAAACTACGTATTTAACTTCATGAAAACTAATAATACAATACTGTGTGTGAAACTATGTGCTTAACTTCTTCAAAACTAACGATACAACACTGTATGTGAAACTATGTGCTTAACTATATTAGAACATACCATATAACACTGTATAAGAAACTACGTGCTAAACTTCTTCAAAACTAACGTTACAACACTGTGTGTGAAACTACATGCTTAACTTCTTCAAAACTAACAACACTGTGTGTGAAACTATGTGCTTAACTTCATGAAATCCAACTATATAACACTATATGAGAAACAACGTACTCTCATCCTGAAAACTAACGATACAACACTGTGTGAGAAACTATGTGCTTAACTTCTTCAAAACTCAAGATATAACACTGTATGTGAATCTATGTGCTTAACTATATGAGAACCTACCGTATAACACTGTATGAGAAACTACGCGCTTAACTTCTTCAAAACTAACGTTACAACACTGTGTGTGAAAATACATGCCTAACTTCTTCAAAAATATCGACACAACACTGTGTGTGAAACTATGTGCTTAACTTCCTGAAACCTAAATATATAACACTGTATTAGAAACTACTTGCTTATCTTCCTGGAAACTAACGATACAACACCGTGTGTGGAAATATGTGCTTAACTTCATGAAATCCAACTATATAACATTATATGAGAAACTATGTACTTTACTTCATGAAAACTAATGATACAACACTGTGTGTGAAACTACGTGCTCAACTTCTTCAATACTAACTTTACAACACTGTGTGTGAAACTACATTCTTAACTTCTTCAAAACTAACGATACAACACTGTGTGTGAAACTATGTGCTTAACTTCATGAAATCCAACTATATAACACTATATGAGAAACTACGTACTTAACATCATGAAAACAAATGATACAACACTGTGTGTGGAACTATGTGCTTAACTTCTTCAAAACTAACGATACAACACTGTATGGGAATCTATGTGATTAACTATATTAGAACCTACCATATAACACTGTAAAAGAAACTACATGTTAACTTCTTCAAAAATAACGATACAACACTGTGTGTGAAACTAAGTGCTTAAGTTCTTCAAAAATAACGATACAACACTGTGTGTGAAACTATGTGCTTAACTATATGAGAACCTACCATATAACACAGTACAATAAACTACGTGCTTAACTTCTCCAAAACTAACGTTACAACACTTGTGTGAAACTTCATGCTTAAATTCTTCAAAACTAACCATTCAACACTGTGTGTGAAAATATGTGCTTAACTTCATGAAATCCAACTATATAACACTATATGTGAAACTACGTACTTAACATCATGAAAACTAACGATACAACACTGTGTGCGAAACTATGTGCTTAACTTCATGAAATCTAACTATGTAACACTATATGAGAAACTACGTACTTAACTTCATGAAAACTAATGATACAACAGTGTATGTGAATCTATGTGCTTAACTTCTTCAAAACTAACGATACAACACTGTGTGTGAATCTATGTGATTAACTATATTAGAACCTACCATATAACACTGTATAAGAAACTACGTGCTAAACTTCTTCAAAACTAACGTTACAACACTGTGTGTGAAACTACATGCTTAACTTCTTCAAAACTAACAACACTGTGTGTGAAAATATGTGCTTAAATTCATGAAATCCATCTATATAACACTATATGAGAAACAACGTACTTAACTTCATGAAAACTACGATACAACACTGTGTGTGAAACTATGTGCTTATCTTCTTCAAACTAAAGATATAACACTGTATGTGAATCTATGTGCTTAACTATATGAGAACCGACCGTATAACACTGTATAAGAAACTACGTGCTTAACTTCTTCAAAACTAACGTTACAACACTGTGTGTGAAAATACATGCTTAACTTCTTCAAAAATAACGACACCACACTGTGTATGAAACTATGTGCTTAACTTCCTGAAATATAACTATATAACACTGTATTAGAAACTACTTGCTTATCTTCCTCGAAACTAACGATACAACACCGTGTGTGAAACTATGTGCTTAACTTCATGAAATCCAACTATATAACACTATATGAGAAACTACGTACTTTACTTCATTAAAACTAATGATACAACACTGTTGTGAAACTATGTGCTTAACTTCATGAAATCTAACTATATAACACTATATGAGAAACTACGTACTTAACTTATTGAAAACTGCTGTTACAACAGTGTATGTGAAACTATGTGATTAACTACATGAGAACCTACCATATAACACTGTATGAGAAACTACCTGTTAACTTCTTCAAAACTAACGTTACAACACTGTGTGTGAAACTACATGCTTAACTTCTTCAAAAGTAACGGTACAACACTGTGTGTGCAACTATGTGCTTAACTTCATGAAATCTAACTATATAACACTATATGAGAAACTACCTACTTAACTTCATGAAAACTAATGATACAACACTGTTTTGAAACTATGTGCTTAACTACATGAGAACCTACCATATAACACTGTATAAGAAACTACGTGTTAACTTCTTCAAAACTAAAGTTACAACACTGTGTGTGAATCTACATGCTTAACTTCTTCAAATTAACGATACAACACTGTGTGTGAAACTGTGTGCTTAACTTCATGAAATCCATCTATATAACACTATATGAGAAACTACGTACTTAACGTCATGAAAACTAATGATACAACACTGTTTTGAAACTATGTGCTTAACTACATGAGAACTTACCATATAACACTGTGTTAGAAACTACGTGCTTAACTTCTTTAAAACTAACGTTACAACACTGTGTGTGAAACTACATACTTAACTTCTTCAAACATAACGATACAACACTGTGTGAAACTATGTGCTTAAATTCATGAAATCCAACTATATAACACTATATGAGAAACAAAGTACTAAACTTCATGAAAAGTAACGATACAACACTGTGTGTGAAACTAAGTGCTTAAGTTCTTCAAAACTAACGATACAACACTGTGTGTGAAACTATGTGCTTAACTATATGAGAACCTACCATATAACACAGTACAATAAACTACGTGCTTAACTTCTCCATAACTAACGTTACAACACTGTGTGTGAAACTACATCCTTAACTTCATGAAAACTAACGATACAACACTGTGTGCGAAACTATGTGCTTAACTTCATGAAATCTAACTATGTAACACTATATGAGAAACTACGTACTTAACTTCATGAAAACTAATGATACAACAGTGTATGTGAAACTATGTGCTTAACTACATGAGAACCTACCGTATAACACTGTATAAGAAACTACGTGTTAACTTCTTCAAAACTAACGTTACAACACTCTGTTTGAAACTACGTGCTTAACTTCTTCAAAACTAACGATACAACACTGTGTGTGAAACTATGTGCTTAACTTCATGAAATCCAACTATATAACCCTATATGAGAAACTACGTACTTAACTTCATGAAAACTAATGATACAACACTGTTGTGAAATTATGTGCCTGACTTCTTCAAAACTAACGATACAACACTGTGTGTGAAACTATGTGGTTAACTTCATGAAATCCAACTATATAACACTATATGGGAAACTACGTACGTAGCTCCATGAAAACTAATGATACAACACTGTTGTGAAACTATGTGCTTAACTACATGTGAACTTACCATATAACACTGTGTTAGAAACTACGTGCTCAACTTCTTCAAAACTAACTTTACAACACTGTGTGTGAAAATACATGCTTAATTTCTTCAAAACTAATGATACAACACTGTGTGTGAAACTATGTGCTTAACTTCATGAAATCCAACTATATAATACTATATGAGAAACTACGTACTTAACTTCATGAAAACTAATGATACAACACTGTGTGTGAAACTATGTGCTTAACTTCTTCAAAACTAACGATAAAACACTGTATGTGAATCTATGTGCTTAACTATATTAGAACCTACCATATAACACTGTATAAGAAACTACGTGCTAAACCCATCAGGGAAAAGTGTGGGAACCC
>NW_024432996.1:0-4791 GCF_017639785.1 Mesocricetus auratus | reverse complement strand
TGAAAGACCTCGGCATCAAAGCGCCGGGCACTGAACCGAACCCTCTGCCCAAGAACCGGGGCCAGACCACTGGCTGCAAATGCAAGAGGTGATTTATTTGGTACACAGGCGCCTGTGGATGCTACTGCAACTCGGGTGCAGAGCATACCGGGCTTTCAGGGAGTACAATATTTATACAGTTTCAATGATTACATAAGTAACAGGCATTTCATTGGCTCATCTTGGGGGCAGGGGTAGTTCCCACGGACTAAGTTTCCTGGTATTACTTTATGAAAGACCCAGGCATACTTCAGCAATTATTATCCTGGTCCCATGACTACTATGGTGATCATAGACACAACTGGGGGCAAGGGTAGTTGCCAAGGACTAGGTGTCCTGGTAATGTCATATGAAAGTTCTCAGCACGCTTCAGCAGTTATTATCCGGGTCCCATGACTGCTATCACTGACATCCTGTTTTGAGGGTGAGACACCTGGTCTGGGTTTCTTTCATTAGGCAACGGCCTGGCCTTGCTTTTCTTTTCCTAGGGTGTCCTGGGTAGGGGTCTTTCATTCCCTCCTTGTTCTTGTACATAGGTAGAATCTTTTACCTATTGTCCAGCCCTCTCTACTTAAGGTTTACTTATGGTTCCATCTGTTTGAGGGCATGGTATTGTTGAGTTAGGACTAAGGCTTGAATTATTGTTTGCGAATGTAGGGCCCAAAGGTTGAGAGGCCCATAAGAGTAGAGACTAGTGTAGCGAACCAGGGGGATTTGTTAAACCAACCCTCATACCAGTATTGTTTGGATTTAAATTTTTTCTGACGATCAGTGAGCCTCTCCTTGAGTTTATCCAGAGTTTTGGTTACTACCCCAGTCTTGTCTGCATAAAAACAACATTCCTCTTTGAGAGTGGCACATATGTCTCTCTCTCTTATTATACTGTTCCCTATGTCAGGGAATTTTTTTCTTTTGACTTTGAATCTCAACCAGGGGAAAGAGGGCGATGTAAGGCTGAAATGCAAGTCAAAAGCAAAAAGGGCATTTAGGCAATGAGGTATCTATCCAGGAGCAGCTGATTGGCAGACTGTGTTGAAGAGACAGGGGGTGTCCACATCAGCTGAACTGGTTCACATCCACAGCAAGTCTATGGCTCGCAGTCTTTAGGAGCAGGCTGTGGTCAGCAACTGATATTCAGATGTGTTTGCCAGAAGTGGAAACCTGTTTAAGACATGTTTAAAACTGGGAACAGAAGTTAAAACTTATGTGTTTAATTGGAACTCTTTAGACCCATAGTATTAGTGATCAGGAAGGTCAGGAATCCCATGACCAGGAGAGAAAATCTCATTCTCAGGAACAGACAGGTGGGATAACTGGCTGTAGTTATCTGGAGTCCTCTTTGACCTGTGAGAAGTGGATCCAAGCTGTATGACTTTTGATCCTCTGAAGCCTATATAAATTTTGTTATACAAAAGGACATGAAGGTTATAGGTACAGTAGTATTATCAATTGGTACTGAAATCTACATTGTAGAAAAAGCAGATATCTGGGTATCTGTATTTTGTCCTAGCAGAAACTACAGATTTGGGCTAGTAGTGTACATTTGTCTTCTGTCCAGGGAGCCAGGTATGAATTGGACAGAGGTATCTTTGGCCTGATGAAAAGCCCTTTAAGTTTATACTTAGATGATAACCAAAATAAACCTAAAAACCTTGAGCTTGTGATTGAACAAGTATTTATATCCTTTGATCCTTATTGAGACATATTAAGGCTTGATTTTTACATAAAAAGTGTCAGGTACCAGTCCATATACAGCCATACAAAAGTCTCCTCTATTAGCACTGGAGGCACAAGTATCAGGAACAGCATCAATCTTTACCAGGCCTGTAAGTTGAGTTTTCTTTCTCTCTGTGGAAGAGGGCCATGGAAAAGACTGACCTTGTTTTGTCTCGGCAAAAGGGGTGCAATCAATTTTCCAGTATCCAGCATCTTTGTCCACATTCTGGGCCAGGTCCTGGCAGCATCAGGTGTCACCTTTGAGCATCTTGCTCACTGGTCAGAGTCAACACAATCCAGGTGTAGGGACCGGGGTGCCTTGTAATCTTCTTTGGAGACTTTGGGTCACTGTTAGGATCTGGAAGTCTGTCTGATATTATAAACTTTTAAATTAACATTTTAAATGCCATGTTCTGCAGTTCTCTGAAGTATTAGAGGTTTGTATGCCTTAAGCTTAACTGTTGAAAGTATAAACTTTATTAACCTTTATAAAACTAGAACTGTCAGGTTTGGCTTTAAACATTTTAACAGTATAAATATCATATAATCTTATAAATTGAAAACATTTTAAAAAATGTTCTGAAATCCCTTAATGTTATTTTTATTGAAAATTAAAATACATTTTAGGCCTTTAAACCCGTTATTATCTGGGTAACTGTTAAATTATAAAACTTAGCATTCCTGTGTATAAAAGCATTGACATTTTAAATTTGAATAAAAACTTGTTGATAGGATGGTACCTCATAACTTCCATGTGGTCACCTTTAGTTAAGATGTGGATCAGGTATCTCTTTTAACTTTAGTAAAATGGCTAACAGCCAGCCATGTGGCCAGCTTGGCATGTGACTGACTGTAAAACGGTGGCGACCTGCACCACTTTTGTTTTAGCTCTATGCTTGTAATAAAACTTAGATTATGACAGAAAATACAGATAGAACTTTTTAACAAAACAAGCATACATAATTTTTGAGAGATTAATTTTTAAAATTTAGCATTTGTAGAAATGAAACATCATAGTAAACAGTGTACATTTTTTTTCTCTTGTAGTTATAACTTTAAAGTCATTTAGTTTCTGTGGAAAGACGGGATCTGGCCAAATGGCTTACCTGCTCCAGCCCTGTGTGTTTGAGCAGGGAGCTCTGGTGGAGGGAAAAGCTGGCAGATGGCTCCTTTGCCAGCATGCCATGTGCGTGGGGCAGAGAGCCAGAAAGAGAGAGAGAGAGACCCCCATCCTCACATCCTGCACACCTCAAAGGCAGGCAGGTGAGGACGGAGCAGGCTCAGCTGTGAGGGCTGCAGCAGCAGTTAGAGAACAGAGCAGCTGCCTCACTGCATGCTCAGGGATAGGAGACCCTGCTGCAGCATGCTCTATACCATGGCACATGGCGGGAGAGACTTTTGCCCAGCATGCCATGTGTTTAGGGCAGCAAGAGAAGACCCCTGACCTGCTCCACATGTATAGGCGAGCAAGAACAGAGACAGAGGGATAAGATGGGCCAGTGACTAGCTAGGCTTGGCCAAAGTCCTCAGCCATAGGACCAACTTATAAAAAGAATTGTTTAGTTACTGAACCTGGGGCATATTAGATACTCAACCAATTGTACACACACATAAAAAAATTGGCATGCAACAGCTGTCTTAATGTGAAAGTCACCTTATCAACACGGTTGAAAAATTATTTATCCTGAACATGAAAACCTATTAGCAAATTTAAATTAACTTTACAAAACTTGTTACTTGTAGTTTTCCCCTTGTGAGTTTTCTATGAGAACCGCGTCATCTAGGAGTAGATGATGATCTGGAGCTGGGACAGGGACCAAGGGTGAAGAAGGGGGGAGGGGAGGAGCCGACAGTTTTCTCCCTGCCTTTGGAGGAGGTAGGAGAGTCATAAACGGGGCTGCCCATTTTGGGGGTCTGTAAGATAATTTCTAGGTTAAAAGTCCTATCCCTTGGCCAGCCCACATCGAAGGTTGGCCACTCAGATTTGGAGTTTATACTGGTTAGAGGCACGAATCTGCACTTCATTTCAGTGATCTAAAGTAAGGCTCAAAGGGGTGGTTATGGTTTGTCCCATGCTTGAATCAGAAAACTCAAAATATAAAGACATGTAGACGAACGAGACAAATAACACAATTAAGCAACCCACAACCAGACACGCTGCGCACTTTCGGCGGAGAACCGAAAGTAAATATTCAGACAGGTCAACAGGAGTAGTGGTCCTGTTTTTCCCTTTTCAGGCCCATGAGCTCCAAACAATTGAGCTCTCCAGATCCCTGGCACATCTGCCAGGGTGGCGGGGGAGAAGTCTGGGCTCGTCAGCCCCTTCTCAAGCTGCCCTAGTTACTGAATGACTACATAGCCAACCTGCTCGGAGACAGATCAACATACATACATATAACAAAGAACAAAGCAGACAGGGTGCCGGCTAGCTTACCTCCCGGTGGCACTGGTGGTTCTGGGGCAGAAATCTTGGGGAACCTCCAATGAAAGACCTTGGCATCAAAGTGCCGGGCACTGAACCGAACCCTCTGCCCATGAACCGGGGCCAGACCACTGGCTGCAAATGCAAGAGGTGATTTATTGAGTACACAGGTGCCTGTGGATGCTACTGCAACTCGGGTGCAGAGCATACCGGGCTTTCAGGGAGTACAATATTTATACAGTTTCAATGATTACATAAGTAACAGGCATTTCATTGGCTCATCTTGGGGGCAGGGGTAGTTCCCACGGACTAAGTTTCCTGGTATTACTTTATGAAAGACCCAGGCATACTTCAGCAATTATTATCCTGGTCCCATGACTACTATGGTGATCATAGACACAACTGGGGGCAAGGGTAGTTGCCAAGGACTAGGTGTCCTGGTATTGTCATATGAAAGTTCCCAGCACGCTTCAGCAATTATTATCCTGGTCCCATGACTCCTATCACTGACATCCTGTTTTGAGGGTGAGACACCTGTTCTGGGTTTCTTTCATTAGGCAACGGCCTGGCCTTGCTTTTCTTTTCCTAGGGGGTCCTGGGTAGGGGTCTTTCAA
>NW_024432995.1:0-1859 GCF_017639785.1 Mesocricetus auratus | reverse complement strand
ACAATGCATGATAAAGGGTCCCTTGTCATATCGGTGACTCCAACAGCTGTTTGCTTACCCAGAATCCTCTCATGTTGTAAACTGTTCCTTAAATGTCAAGTATTACATGGAAACTTCAGAGGAAGGAATGTACTAAGCAAGAACCTTGACCAACTTAACACACTGGAGCTACTGAAGAGCTTGACATGCCAGTATGAGGCTTAGGTAAAAACTGTTGACAAAGAGCTAAGAACTCAAGAAGCCAGGGGAAAGGGTCTGAAGGATCCTGAGTTTTATGGTTAGAGAGACGGATATTTGGTGAACCCCCAAGATGCATATGAGATCCTAGTCAGCTTCTAGACATTAGGGATGCATGGGGAGACCACAAATCTCATCTATGATGGAGTGAGTGTAAGACTGTTAGCCAGGAAAGGGGGAGTTGATGGCTGTGCTCAATCTGAACAGTGTCCATTTACCACACAGATAGGAATGGCATGAACTTTGTGGCAGGGATAATGACAGAACAGGGAGCCTGTCAAACATTGAGATTATTGATCTGGGAGTCTATGGGCTTGCCTGAGTAACATCAAGTGGCTTCCATCTGCTTCCTATCATCTCAACGGTGACACCCAGCTATCTGCCTTCATATAACCTTCAAGAGGAGCAAGGACCTCATTAGATGATGAAATGCTTTTGGTCTCATAAGTCATCAGACATCCCTCACTGATGATCTTATGGCTTGGTATGACTGACTGGACAGCCTCTGTCCCGTAGTTATGGAGGATACTACAAGGTGAAGTCACAAAGTTTGACACATATTTCATTTAAACACTACATTTAATCAGTGTACAGGGGTTTCTCAGGAACTGAAGGAGGGGCTTCTCCCTCCCAGGATGCAGAAAGAGATGAGAGCTTCATCTCTTTTCCCTGAATTCAGGGTCCTCTCCTCATGTAAGTCAGTCCCACATATCCACTGTCTCCCCCTGCTGTTCCTGCATGGCCTTCCCTCAAACAGCATTTTCGCTTTGCTATTGGTTGAGAACCTTGTCCAAACTAACTTCTCTCAACTTCCATCCCTGCTTACCAGACTGCTGGAAATAAGTCATGAGCAGAGGCTGCTAAAAGAAGCCATTGAGTGAAGCAGGACTCTCTGGCTACCAGATATCAGGCCATCTCAGAACACAAACCTTGTGAGATGTGTCACAACCATTGTACTGGCTATCTTGTTGCTGCAGGCCACCTGTCTTTTCTTCAGATCACAGGAACATAATATAAAGAGATACAGAGTCTTGGAATTTCACTTTCAATCACAGATGTCAACAATTGATCTTCATCCCGATATTTTTTTAACATTTCAAAAGCATAGTTTCTTTTGACAGAACAATAGTTTCATTATAACTATAATGTCCCAAAATCTTTATTGCTTTATTAACTTTGTACAATGGGGAGGATGTTTTTATGAAACCAATCAATCTGGAGTATTGTTGGGGTCCCTCGAATTGAGGATGGGTCCCCAAGCTGGATTCATCACCCCAAGAATCAAGAGTCCACGCCCCAATTGATGCAACATGCAAGAGGTTTTAATTAAGCTTCTGAAGATGGGCCTGTCGGTCAGCATTTAGACCGATTGGCCCCAAAGTTCAGTTAAAATCAGCTTTTAAAGACAAAAAACACAAGCGTTTGGGAGGTGTTCCTATCTTGTGACTGGTGGAGGGGGGGTATGTGACTACTGACCAGGGGAAGTAGATGTCTTCCTGACCTACACGTTGTAAATTCCTCAAACCTTGGTATGAGTTAATCATCTCTCCCTAAGTAAATGGTGGTTATCATCTCCTTGTTTCCCACGAATCTTGTTTGCCCATCTCTGATGCCCTGGTCAG
>NW_024432994.1:0-1920 GCF_017639785.1 Mesocricetus auratus | reverse complement strand
TGATAAGATGCATGGGGTTATTCCAATTTTTTTGTAGCTGCTGAGGTTTGATATGTTGCCAAGTATGTGGTCGATTTTTGAGAAGGTTCCATGTGGTGGTGAGAAGAAGGTATATTCTTTTTTATGTGGATGAAATGTTCTATAGATATCTGTTAATCCCAGTTGGGTCATTACTTCTATTAGACCCTTTGCTTCTTTGTTGAGTTTCTGTCTGGTATTCTTGTCTAGTGGTGAGAGTGGTGTGTTGAAATCTCCCACTATAACTGTGTGGGGCTTTAGATGAGATTTAAGTTCTAATAATGTTTCTTTAACGAATGTGGATGCCTTTGTATTGGGGGCATAGATGTTCAGGATAGACACTTCATCTTGGTGGGTTTCACCTGTGATGAGTATGTAATGACCTCCTTCATCTCTTTTGATTGATTTTATTTTAAAGTCTAGTTTGTTAGATATTAGGATTGCTACCACTGCTTGTTTCTTGGGTCCATTTGATTGAAAAATTTTTCCCAACCTTTAACTCTCAAGTAATGTCTGTCTTTGAGGGTGAGGTGTGTTTCTTGTATGCAGCAGAAGGAAGGATTCTGTCTTCGAATCGATTCTGCTAGTCTGTGTCTTTTTATGGGTGAGTTAAGGCCGTTAATATTGAGGGATATTAATGACCATTGATTGCTCATCCTTCTTCGGTTTGCGATGGTTGTTGTTGGTGGAATTATGGGTGGAATTTCACCCCTTTGTTCTTTTGGCTGTTGGTAGAGAGGGATTCCCTAATGCTTATGTTTTTCTGGTTGTAGTTAGCTTCCTTGGGTTGGAGTTTTCCTTCCAAAATTTTCTGTAGGGCTGGGTTAGTGGACACATATTGGTTGAATCTAGTTTTGTCATGGAATATCTTGTTTTCTCCGTCTATAGTGATTGAGAGCTTTGCCGGGTATAGTAGTCTGGGCTGGCATCCATGGTCTCTTAGTGTAGGTAGAATATCTATCCAGGACCTTCTGGCTTTCAGAGTTTCCATGGAGAAATCAGGTGTAATTCTGATAGGTCTGCCTTTATATGTTACTTGACCTTTTTCCTTAGCTGCTCTTAATATTCTTTCTTTATTCTGTATGTTTGGGGTCTTGATTATTATGTGGCGAGGGGATTTTTTTGTGGTCCACTCTATTTGGTGTTCTGTAGGCTTCTTGTACCTTCATTGGCATGTCTTTCTTAAGGTTGGGAAAGTTTTCTTCTATGATTTTGTTGAATATGCCTTCTGCCCCTTTGAGGTGGATTTCTTCTCCTTCTTCTATACCTATTATTCTTAGGTTTCGTCTTTTCATGGTGTCCCATAATTCCTGGATGTTTTGTGTTAAGGATTTGTTGGATTTAATGTTGTCTTTGGTTGATAAATCCATTTCTCCTAATGTATCTTCAACACTTGAGATTCTCTCTTCCATCTCTTCTATTCTGTTGGTAATGCTTGTATTGGTAGTGCCTGACTGTTTGTCCAGCTT
Organism: Mesocricetus auratus; assembly: GCF_017639785.1. NCBI lineage: Eukaryota > Metazoa > Chordata > Mammalia > Rodentia > Cricetidae > Mesocricetus > Mesocricetus auratus. Next base: position 433 of record NW_024432994.1, on the reverse strand, counting down.
TTCTATTTTCTGCCTTTCTTCAGATTGTGTTTTTTTAAGTGTCTCTATTTCAGTTTTCAACCCTTGCAGGGTTTGCATTGCTTCTTGCAATTTTCTGTTTATCTGTTCGTCCGTTTGTTGCCTTTTATGAATTTTTTGGTTCGTTCTTTCTTCCATTTCTTGCATTTTTTGGTTTGCTTTTTGTTCCATTTCTTGGATTTTGTGCTTTGTTTCTTCTTCCATTTCCTGCCTTTTTTGGTTTGTTTCTTCCTCCATTTTTTTCATTTTTTGCTTTGTTTTTTCTACCATTTCTTGCATTTTTTGCTTTGTTTCTTCTTCCATTTCCTGCCTTTTTTGGTATGTTTCTTCTTCTAATTCTTGCATTTTTTGCTTTGCTTTTTCTTCCATTTCTTGCATTTTTTGCTCCATTTCTTCTTCCATTTCGTGCCTTTTT
>NW_024432993.1:0-5210 GCF_017639785.1 Mesocricetus auratus | reverse complement strand
CTGGACACATGGGAACAGGCCTAGGTCCTGCCCTGTATGAAATGACAGACTCTGGGTCTTACCCTCCCTTGGGAACAATGTGGGGTTTGGGCTGGGGTTGGGGGGTGGAGCTGATGGAAGGAGATGAGGTGAGCCGGGATAGACATTTGAAGCATGCATGTTTCTAATTCAAATAAAAAACATACATAAAAAGAGAAACTGACAACAAAAAAAGAAATTAAAGAAAATACCAGAAAATGGAAAGATATCCCATGCTCTTGGATAGGTAGGATCAACATAGTAAAAATGGCAACTTTCCTAAAAGCAATCTAAAGATTCTATGTAATCCCCATCTAAATACCAGCACAATTTTTCACCAAGCTCAAAAGGACAATCCTCATCTTTATATGGAAAAACAAAAGACCCAGGATTGCCCAAGCAACCCTGTACAATAAAGGAACTTCTGGAGGCGTTACCATCCCTGACTTCAATCTCAGTTATAGAGCTATAGTCCTGACAGCTTGTTATTGGCACAAAAGCAGACAGGTATACCAATGGAATCGAATCAAAGACTCTGATATCAACCAACACACCTTTGACAAACAAGGTAAAATTATACAATTGAAAAAAGAGAGCATCTTCAACAAATGATGCTGGAGTAACTGGATGCTGGAATGTAAATGAAAACAGATAGATCCATATCTATCACCATGCACAAAACTTAAGTCCAAATGAATCAAAGACCTCAACATAAATCCAGACACACTGAATCTCTTAGAGGAAAAAATGGGAAGTACCCTTGATCAAACTGGTACAGGAGACTGCATCCTGAACATAACACCAGTAGCACAGACACTGAGATCGACAATTAATAAATGGGACCTCCTGAAATTGAGGAGCTTCTGCAGGGCCAAGGACACAGTAAGCAAGACAAAACGACAGCCCACAGAAATGGAAAAGATATTCACCAACCCCACATCTGACAAAGGGGTTATCTTCTAAATTTACAAAGAACTCCAGAAGAAAGTCTCCATAAAATCAAAGGACCCCCCAGTCGACCTTCCTGTTCCTCCACGTCCTACTCTCTCTTCCACTTATCCCCCTCTCTATTTCCCAGGTCACCCTCCCCCCACCCCTCGCCATGTTGCCCATCTATTCAGAGGATCTTGCCTCATTTCTCTTCTCTTGGGTACCATGTATATCTTTTAGGTTCTTTCCTGTTTCCCAGACTCTCTGTCAGTGGAAGTGCAGACTGGCACTCTCCTGATCCATGTTCAAAATCCATATATGAGTGAGTACATACCATGTTTTTCTTTTTGTGACTGGGTTACCTCACTCAGGATGGTTTCCTCCAGTGCTATCCATTGGGGGGAAGAGGGAATCATAGGTTAGAAGACAGATCAGGCACCATTGAGACCTCTAGCGATGTAAACGGATGACACCAATTGGCAAGCTAAGCAATAGTGTAGAGACCACCTCGAATGCCTATTTTTGATAGTGAACTTGATGTCTATAACCATCCTGGAACCTTCATCCTGTGACTGATGGAAGCAGAGGCAAACACCCACAGTTAAATACTGAGCAGAACCCAAGGAAGCCAGCGATAGAGAGAGAGCAAACATCAAATTGGCAAAGAATGGGCTGGCAAAAGTAGCAGAGACAGCTGATCCAAACAGGGGAGAGCTCTAGGACCCCAGAACAACAGTTGGGAGGCCAGCATGGGACCGATCCAGACCCCCTGAATGTGAGAGTCAATGTGGAGTCCTAGGCTACCTATGGGGTCCCGAGCAGTGGATCAGTGTTTATCCCTCGAATACTAACAGACTTTGTGTGTCCATAACACAAAGAGGGTTGCTCTCTCTTCCTGGACTCTTAGGGAAGTGCCTGGACCTTGCCCTGAGTGAAATGATAGACTCTAGATATCCCCTATGCAGAAGGCATTGGCAATAGGGTGGAAGGATGGCAGGGATGGTGGGAGGGTATGGGAGGAGGGGAGGGAGAGGGAACTGGGATTGACATGTAAAACAAGCTATTTAATATAAAATAATCAAAGGACTCAATTAAAAAATTGGGTACAGTACTAAAAAGAGAATTCTTATTAGAAGTGTCCAATATTGCCAAGAGACAAAGTTCTCAACATATTTATCCATTAGGGAAATGCATATCAAAACAACTCTTAGATCCCATGTCACTCCTGTCAGAATGGCTAAAATTTAAAACACTAATGACATTTTATGCTATAGATGATGTGGAGAAAGGAGTATTCTCCTCAGCTGCTGGTGGGAATGCCAACATGTTCAGCCACTTTGGAGATCAGTATGGAGATTCCTCAGAAAAATAGAAATCAGTCTACCTCAAGATCCAGCAATTCCACTCTTAGGAATGTACCCAAAAATGTAACCTCATACTATAAGAACATCTGCTCAATTATAGCAGCATTATTTGTGATAGCTAAAATGTGGAAAGAGTCTAGATGCCCCTCACCTGAAGAATGGATAGAGAAAATGTGGTACATTTACACAATGGATTACTACCCAGCAGAAAAAATTGAATCTTGAAATTTGCAGGGAAATGGATGGCACTAGAAGAAATCATCCTGAGTGAGGTAACCCAGTCAGAAAAAGAAAAACATGATATTTACTCACTCATATAAGGATTTTAGATATGGAGAAGGACACTGCCAGCCCACATTCCTATCGCCAGAGAATCTGGCTTGCAGGGAGATCCCTAAAAGAGATATGGATGATAACCCAGACAAGGGTTATGGGATGTGATCTCCTAATTAGATTGGGGAGAGAGAGAAGGGGAGAGCATAAAGAGATGGGAGAAAGAGAGGGAGAAAAGAATAGAAGAAAGGATGACACAGGAGATCAGGAAGTTTGAGCCAGGGTAAGAATAGAGGAGAAACGGATGGGAGATACCATAAAAGACGGAGCCATTATAAGTTGGAGGAGAGATCTGGCACTAGTGAAATCATCACATATCTACAGAAATGACACCAACTGGCATTAAGGTTACCTTAAATGCCCTCCCATGATGTTGAGAATGATGACTGCCTTATATGCCATCCTAGAACTCTCATCAAGTGATTGATGGAGACAGAGGCAGACACACAGAGCTATGAACTGAATTGCACACCTGGAACCCACACGCAAAGAGGAGTGATTACCAAGGGATTCGGGATTGGGCTAGTGAAGTCCACAGGGGCAGCTGACCTAAAAAAGGGGCATCACATGGACCCCAGACTGCTGATTGGGTGCCAGCATGGGACTGATCCAGACATCTGCCCACTGAAACTGGGTGACAGAGGGGAGGCCTTGGCAATCTGTTGGACCTTGGACCGTGGAGCAGAATTTATTCCTGGCATACAGAGGGACTCTGGGAGCCCATGCCACGTGGAGAGATGCTCCCTCAGCCTGGAAACATTGGGAAGACCCTGGGCGATTCCCAGAATGATGTGACAGACTCTGGAAATCCCTCATGGAAGCCCTTGCCCTCCCTGGGGAGTGGAGAGGGGATGGAGTGGGGGTGAGTGGTAGGGAGTATTGGGGAGTGTGGGAGGAGGGGAGGGAGATTGAACGGAAAGTGACATGCGTAAAATGTTAAATAAAAATATGGAAAAAAATACCATTGGCCATGGAATTTGTCATTGCCTCATTTTGAGAATCACTTCTAACATATACTCTTTTTAAGAGTGTACTGGACATTTATACATGGTAATAAAACCTCCAAATTAAACACTACATCTGAATATCCCTTGCTTCTTCAGATGTGGATATGAACAGAGGAAATGCTGCTGGGTTTGCTTGTGAACTGTTCTGATCTTGCAATCTATCACAGTCTATTAACTATCTAAATTCTAAACACTCCACCAACCTACAAAGCCCATAAATATCCTAATTAACTTTACACTAAGGACAAAAATATGTGAATTGTAATTAATTTTATTTCTCCATCACACAGCTACTGACTTTTTGTGCAGTAAAGCACACATGCAAGTTGAAGCATCACTATGATGTTATAAGACATTGCTTATAACTTAGACATATCTCATATTCTACAGACGCAATTCCTCTCTTGAGAAGAAACACCACCATTGTCCTTTGAAGTGCTCATCATCTTTTCACTCAAATAAAAAAATCCTTAATCCCTGTGTGTCAAACTCCTCCTAGTTGTCACGAAAATCAATCTATAAACTTCAAAAATCTTATATGTTGCTGACAAACATTTAACAACCTATGTTCTTATGTTTTCTCACAGAAATATAGGCAACTCTGCTAATAAGTGTAGATATCACTCCTGTGAGATCCATGGAATATAAACTGTGTTAATGTGGGCTTATGATGAGGTTGTGTTTGTAAACGGCCTCTAAAGTAGATCTGTATTGGTCCTGTCTGAATAGTTTTAAAATGCTACAAGAAGCAGTTATGCTCCACTTTTACTAATTGCAAGAATCGCTCTGAGATACCACTTGCCACATTTTCTGCTTGTCCTCCTATCTTTGGAACTAACAAGAGTGCATGTTTATTCATTTGTCATAGGATTTCTTAAGCAGGGTTTATCATGTAACTTTAAAACATTTTCAGACTCCTTTTTCCACCAATTATTATACCATATACTCCCAAGACAAGCTGACTTGCTATGCAATAGGATACCTGGATGGTGTCTTGTGTGGTTTGTTTTTTTTTGGTTTAATGAGACAGGGTTTCTCTGTGTTGTTTTGGAGGCTGTCAGTCCAGGCCAGCCTCGAACTCACAGAGATCCGCCTGCCTCTGCCTCCTGAGTGCTGGGATTAAAGGTGTGCGCCACCACCGCCCAGCTCATGACATATGTTTTTAATGGTCATCAGCTTGATTATTTGCATAGATGCCCTTTGAAAGAAAAGATATGTTCATCAAAAGAAAAGACCATCAATATAAGTCTGACTTCTGAACACTTATGCTCCAACACAAAGGCATCAACTTTTGTAAAAGAAATATCACTAAAATTTAAATTGAACCTAAAACCACACACACTAATAATGGAAGACTTTCACACCACACTTTCACAACTGGAGAGGAATACCAGACAGAAACTCAACAGAAAAAAAATGACTTAGCCAATGTTATAACTCAGTTAGGTTTAACCAATATCTTTAGAACCACAAAAGCACCACATGGATCCTTGTCTAAAATTAGCCACATATTTGCCAACAAAACAAACCTTATAACATGCAAAATATTGAAACAACC
>NW_024432992.1:0-55348 GCF_017639785.1 Mesocricetus auratus | reverse complement strand
CTCACACAGTCTTATATCGTTGATTTTCCATAAGTTACTCATATAGTTTCTCATACAGCGTTGTATCGTTAGTTTTCAAGAAGTTAGCCATGTAGTTTTTCACACAGTTTTGTATCGCTAGTTTTCCAATACTTACACTTATAGTTTTTCCCACAGTGTTGTATCGTTACTTATCAATAAGGTGCACGTGTAGATTCTCACACAGCCTTGTATTGTTAATTTTCAAGAAGTTATGTTTAGAGATACTCACAAAATATTGTATCTTTAGTTTTCAATAAGTTTCAGTGAAGTTTTTCACACAGTGTTGTGTCCATAGTTTCCAAGAAGTTACATGTGTAGATTCTTATAATGTGTTGTACCGTTAATTTTAATAAGTTATACCTGTAGATTCTCACACAGCTTTATATCGTTAGTTTTCAATATGGTACACGTGTAGAATCTCATACAGCGTTGTGTAGTTGGTTTACAATAATTTATATTTGTAGATTCTCACATAGCATTGTATCGTTTGTTTACAATAAAGTACATGGGTAGATTCTCACATAGTGTTGTATCATTAGTTTTCAATATGGTACATGTGTAGAATCTCACATAGCATTGTATCATTAGTTTTCAATAAGTTACAAGGGTAGAATCTCACATAGTGTTGTATCTTTAGTTTCCAAGAGATTAGACATTTCGTTTCCCACAAAGTGTTGTGTCGATAGTTTCCAAGAAGTTACAGGGGTAGATTCGACAACTGTGTTGTATCATTAGTTTTCAACAAGTTACACCTGTATATTCTCATACAGAGTTGATCATTAGTTTTCAATAAGGTACGGGTGTAGATTCTCAGACAGAGTTGTGTCATTAGTTTTCAATAAGGTACCCTTGTAGATTCTCACAAATCTTTGTATCATTAGTTTTCAATAAGGTACAAGAGTAGAATATCACACAGCATTGTGTCGTTAGTTTTCAAGAGGTTAGGCATGTAGTTTCTCACACAGTGTTGTATCACTACTTATGAATTTTCAATTTTTTACACGTGTAGATACTCACACAGGGTTGTATCGCTAATTTTCAATGAGGTACACGTGTAGATTCTCAGACAGTGTTGTATCGTTAGTTTTCCAGTAGTTACTAATGTAGTTTCTCACACAGAGTTAGTTAGTTTTCAAGAAGTTACACATTCAGATTATAACCTAGAGTTGTATAGTTAGTTTTCAAGAAGTTATGCATACATTTTAGAACTCAATGTTGTATTGTTAGATTTTAAGAAGTTATGTATATAGATTCTCAAACAGTGCTGTATCGTTAGATTTTCATAAATAACGAATGTATATACTCACACAGTGTTGTCTCATTTATTTTCAAGATATTACTCACATAGCTTCCTACATAGTGTTGTTTCCTTTGTTTTCAATAATTTACTCGTATAGATGTACAGGCAGGTTTGTATCGTTAGTTTTCGAGAATTTACGAATGTAGCTTCAAACACTGTTTTGTATCATTAGTTTTCAAGAAGTTACACATGTAGTTAAATACACAGTGTTGTACCGTTAGTCTTCAAGAAGTTATGCTTATAGATTCTCACACGGTTTTCTATCTTTACTTTTCAATAAGACTCACCTGTAGATTCTCAGACAGTGTTGTATCATTAGTTTTCAAGTAGTTACTCTTGTAGTATCTCACACAGATTTGTACCATTAGTTTTCAAGTATTTACACATATTGTATCTCACAAAGTGTTGTATCAATTGTTTTCAATTAGTTACACGTTTAGATTCTCAGAGAGTGTTGTATTTTAATTTTCAATAAGTTACACGTGTATATCCTCACTTAGTGTTGTATCATTAATTTTCAATAAGGTACACTTGTAGATTTTCAGACAGTGTTGTATCGTTAATGTTCAATAAGTTAAACTTTTAGATTCTCACACAGTGTTGTATCGTTAGTTTCCCAGAAGACACAAATGTAGTTTATCCCAGAGTTGTTTCGTTAGTTTCAAGAAGTTATGCATTCAGATTAGAACCCAGAGTTGTATCGTTAGTTTTCAAGAACTTACATATATAGATTCTCACACAATGTTGTATCGTTACTTTTCAAGAAGTTATGCATTCATTTTAGAACTGAGTATTGTATCGTTAGATTTCAAGAAGTTATGCTTATAGATTCTCACATAGTGTTGTACCATTAGTTTGCAATACTTTACAGGTGTAGATTCTCAGTGTTGTATCGTTAGTTTTCAAGTAGTTACACATGCAGTCTCTGACACAGTGTTGTATCATTAGTTTTCAATAAGTTACACCTGTAGATTCTCAGAATGTGTTGTATCGTTTGTTTTCCAGCAGTTACTAATATAGTTTCTCTCACAGAGATATTTCGTTATTTTTCAAGAAGTAATGCATTCAGTTTAGAACTCAGGGTTGTATCATTAGATATCAAGGAGCGACATAGATTCTCAAACTGTGATGTATCGTTAGTTTCATGAACTTACATATATAGATTATAGATTCTCACATAGGGTTGTATCATTATTTTGCAATCTGTTACAGGTGTAGATTCTCAGACAGTGCAGTATCGTTAGGTTTCAAGTAGTTAAACATGCAGTTTCTGACACAGTGTTGTATCATTAATTTTCAATAAGTTGCACCTGTAGATTCTCAGACAGTGTTGTATCATTCGTTTTCCAGAAGTTAATAATGTAGTTTCTCACACAGAGATTTTTCGTTAGTTTTCAAGAAGTTATGCATTCAGTTTAGAACTCAGGGTTGTATGGTTAGATTTCAAGAAGTGACATAGATAGATTCTCACACGGTTTTGTATCATTAGTTTTCAAAAAGTTACACGTGTAGATTGTCAGACAGTGTTGTTTCCTAAATTTATAAGAAGTTACACATATAGATTCAAACACAGTGTTGTATCATTATTTTTCAAGAAGATACAGGTGTAGATTCTCAGACAGTGTTGTTTCGTTATTTTTCAATAAGTTACTGGTGTAGATCTCACTCAGTGTTGTATCGTTAGTTTTCAAGAAGTTTCAAGTTTGGATTCTCACACAGTTCTTTATAGTTAATTTTCAAGAAGTTACACATGTAGATTCGCAGACAATGTTGCATAGTTTTTTTTAAGTAGTTGCACATATAGATTCTTTCACAGTGTTGTATAGTTAGTTTTCAAGAAGTTATACATGTGGATTCTCACATTGTGCTATATGGGTAGTTTCCCATAAGTTATGAATATAGATTCTGACAAAATATCATATCGTTGTTTTCAAGATGTTGCTTTCGTAGTTTCATACAAAGTGTTGTTTCCTTTTTTTCAAAAATCGGGAAGTATCCGGTTTTTCGCAGAGAGGCAGTGTTTGGCAGTACACCCGGCCATCGGCTGGCCAAGCACGGTAAATACAGGTATTTTAATCTGAGACAAAACAAGAGGTGATTTTTCCAATATAGGAATCACCAATTGGTGGTTAGAACATCTACTTAAAACGTGGCCGGTAATTTAACACTACAGGATTTTAGAGATTTCGTTACCAATGTGATGGAGTATGCAGTAAAAGACAATTATGGTATTTTTCATATGTATATGTGTGCCAAGCATGTAATTATTGTATTAATACAGGTAATCACATGGAAGAAACATGTGCATATGATTCAAAAATTAGAGTTACAATTTCAGGAAAAAGGTGTTTTAGTTACCAAAACAGATAATTTGGAATTTGATCAGATCAATCTTGGAGGCACATTTAATTCAATGTCTACTGCATTTATGGATAAGATTGTGTCTAACAAGTTGGAACTTTCCAAATTCGCAGAGACAATTCAAAAATTAGCCTCAAAAATTCAGGTACAAGGGGATTTAGTTACCAAAACATATAATTTGGGATTTGATCAGGACAATCTTTGAGGCACATTTAATTCAATGTCTACGGCATGTATGGCTAAGTTTGAGTCTAACCAGGTTGAACCTTCCAAATTACCATAGGCAATTCAAAGCTTAGAGTAAAAAATTCAGGAACAAGAGCATTTAGGTAAATTTGATCAGGAGAACCTTCAAGACACATTCAATTCATTTTCCACTACATTTATGGCTAAGATGGAGTTTAGCCAAGAGGAATTTTCAAATTAGCAGGATCATTACAACCTATGTCTGACAATAATGACTATCTAGTGGACCGAATGTGCTTTCTGGAAGGAAAATAGATGCCTTTGGAGTTTTTAGGGAGGCTGTTATGAAAAGCTTAGAATCACGTTTAACTGAACAGTCCAAAGACTTAAAACAATTTTTAACACAGGAAATCCAAGACCTCAATGAACAGTTCAAGGACTTGTAACAAATTTAATAGAGGAAATCCAAGACCTCAATGAACATTCCAAGGAATTGGAACAATTTTTAATGAAGGAAATCCAAGACCTAAAGGATGACATGGTTGCAATCTTTAGAAGATACCTCATCTGAATCATCAGTTGTTGAGTCAACAGATGCTAGGCTACAGGAAATAAACTCTTATAGATACTCAGTGTTGTATCATTAGTTTTCAATATGTTACCTGTGTAGATTCGCACACAGTGTTTCAAGAAGTAACACATATAGTTTCTCACAATGTCTTTTATCCATAATTTTCAAGGACTTACATGTGTAGATTCTCAGACAGTGTTTTGTCCTTTATTTTCAAGAAGATACACATATAGATTCAAACATAGGGTTGTATCATTACTTTTCATTAAGATACATGTATAGATTCTCAGTGTTGTATTGTTGTTCTCAAGTAGTTATACTTATAGTTTCTCAAACAGTGTTGTATCATTAATTTTGAAGTATTTACACATATAGATTCTCAGACAGTGTTGTATCATCAGTTTTTAATAATATACACGTGTAGATTCTTAGACAATGTTGTATCGTTAATTTTTAATAATTTACAGGTGTAGATTCTCACAGTGTTTTATCGTTAATTTTCAATATAGTACACGTGTAGATTCTCAGACAGTTTTGTATCATTAGTTTTCCAGTACATAATAATTTAGTTTCTCACACAGAGTTATTTTGTTACTTTTCAAGAAGTTACGCACATAGGTACTCACATAGTGTTGTATTGTTGGTTTTTAAGAAGTTGTACATGTAGATTCTCTCACAGTGTTATATCGTTAGTTTTCAAGATGTTATGCATGTAGTTTCTCAAACAGTGTTGTGTTGTTTATTTTTATAAGTATCATATGGAGATTCTCACACAGTGTTTTGTCAGTTATTTTCAAGGAGGTAGGCATGTATATTCAAACACAGTGTTGTATCATTAATTTTCAATAAGTTACACGTGTAAATTCTCACAGTGTTTTATCATTAATTTTCAATAAGTTACACGTGAAGATTCTTAGACAGTGTTGTATTTTTAGTTTTCCAGAAGATACTAATTTAGTTTCTCACATAGTGATATTTCGTTAGTTTTCAAGAAGTTATGCATTCAGTTTATAACTCATAGTTGTATCATTAGATTTCAAGAAATTACGTAGATTCTCACACAGTGCTTTGTCATTAATTTTCAAGAAGTTACGCACATAGATACTCACACAGTGTAGTATCATTTGTTTTTAAGAAGTTGCACATGTACATTCTCTCATGGTGTTGTATCATTAGTATTCAAGATGATACACATGTTGATTCTCACGGTTGTGTCATTAGTTTATATAAGTTACATTTTGATATTCTCACACTGTGTTGCATCTTTAGTTTTCAAGAACTGACATATATAGATTGTGACTCAATATAGTCTCGTTAGTTTTCAAGTAGTTACACATTTGGTTTCTCACACAGTTTTGAATCAGAATTCAAGAATTACATATATAGATTTTCACAGACTGCAGTATTATTAGTTTTCAATAAGTTACGAATATAGATTCTTACACAGTTGTATCATTTGTTTTCAAGATGTTACTCACTTAGTTTCACACAAATCGTTATTTCATTGTTTTAAATAAAATACGTGTATAGATGTACAGGCAGCTTTGTTTTTTTTTACTTCTTTTATCATTTTTTATTTTATTTTTAAATAGTTTGTTTTACATGTCAATCCCAGTTCCCTCTCCCTCCCCTCCTCCCGCACTCCCCTTCCAACCTCCCTCCCACCCTATTGCCAAATCCTTCCACATAAGGGATATCTAGAGTCTATCATTTTACTCTTGATAGGGTCAAGGCACTCCCCTAAGAGTCCAGGCTGAGAGAGCATCTCTCTTTGTGCTATAGGCACATGAAGACAGATTGTATACCAGGGATAGACACTGATCCACAGCTCAGGGCCCCATAGGTTGCCCAGGCCTTCTCACTGACACTCACATTTGGGGGGTCCAGATCAGTCCCATTCTGGCCTCCCCACTGTCGGTCTGGGGTCCAAGAGGTCTCCCCTGTTCAGATTAGCTGTCACTGCTGGTTTTGCCAGCCCATTCTTTGCCAATTTGCTCATCACTCCTCTCTGTCACTGGGTTCCTTGGGTTCAGTTCAGTGCTTAGTTGTGTGTTTGCCTCTGCTTCCATCAGTCACAGGATGAAGGCTCCCGGATGGTTATAGAGATCAAGTTCATTATCAGGAATGGGCATTCGAGGTGGTCCTTCCACTATTGCTTACCTTGTCAATTGATGTTATACCTTTAGATCACTCGAGGTCACTCTGGTGCCTGATCTGTCTTCGATCCTATGATTCCCTCTTCCTCCTATTTTACCCCCACCCCCTCAACTTCCTGTTCCCCCATGACCAACTCCCTTCCTCTTTACCCCCTCTATTCTTCCCAGGTCCCACTACCCCCCCTCGCCATGTTCCCCATCCATTCAGAGGATCTTGTCTCCATCTTCTTCTCATGGGTACTATGCATATATGCATATCTTTTAGGTTCTTTCCTGTTTCCCAGACTCTCTATCTGTGGAAGTGCAGACTGGCACTATCCTGATCCATATTTAAAATCCATATATGAGTGAGTACATACCATGTTTGTCTTTTTGCGACTGGGTTACCTCACTCAGGATGGTTTCTTCCAGTGCTATCCATTTCCCTGCGAATTTCAAGATTCCATTGTTTTTTTCTGCTGAGTAATACTCCATTGTGTAAATGTACCACATTTTCTCTATCCACTCTTCAGTTGAGGGGCATCTAGGTTGCTTCCAGGTTCTGGCTATTACAAACAATGCTGCTATGAACATAGTGGAGCAGATGCCCTTGTTGTATGAACCTGCCTCATTTGGATAAATGCCTAAGAGTGGAATTGTTGGGTCTAGTGGTAGATTAATTCCAGTTTTCCTGAGGAATCTCCATACTGATTTCCAAAGAGGCTGTATGAGTCGGCATTCCCACCAGCAGTGGAGGAGTGTTCCTCTCTCTCCACATCCTCTCCAGCATAAATTGTCTTCGGTGTTTTTGATTCTAGCCATTCTGACAGGACTAAGATGGTATCTCAGAGTTGTTTTGATTTGCATTTCCCTGATGGCTAAGGATGTTGAGCACTTTCTTAAGTGTCTCTTGGCCATTTTAGCCTCCTCTACTGAGAATTCTCTATTTAGCTCTGTACCCCACCTTTCAAGTGGATCCTTTGGTGTTTTGGAGACTTGTTTCTTGAGTTCTTTGTAAATTTTGGAGATTAGCCCTCTGTCAGATGTAGGGTTAGTGAATATCTTTTCCCATTCTGTGGCCTGCCTTTTTGTCTTTTTGATTGTGTCCTTTGCCTTACAGAAGCTTTTTAGTTTCAGAAGGTCCCATTTGTTAATTGTTGATCTCAGTGCCTGTGCCACTGGTGTTATGTTTAGGAAGTGGTCTCCTGTACCAACTCTTTGAAGAGTATCTCCCACTTACTTTTCTAAAAGTTTCAGTGTGGCTGGATGTATGTTGAGATCTTTGATCCATTTGGACTTAAGTTTTGTACAAGGCGATAAACATGGATCTATCTGCAGTCTTCTGCATACCATTACCCAGTTATGCAGCACCATTTGTTGAAGATGCTTTCTTTTTTCCACTGTACAGTTTTAGCTTCTTTGTCAAAAATCAGGTGTTCATAGGTGTGTTGGTTAAAATTACGGCTTTCGATTCGGTTCCATTGGTCTACCTGCCTATTTTTGTGCCAATACCAAGCTGTTTTCAGGACTATAGCTCTACAATAGAGCTTGAAGTCAGGTATGGTGATGTCTCCTGAAGTTCCTTTATTGTATAGGGATGTTTTGGCTATCCTGGGCCTTTTGTTTTTCCATATAAAGTTGATTAATGTTCTTTCCAGGTCCTTGAAGAATTGTGATGGAATTTTGATAGGGATTGCATTGAATCTATAGTAATGTGTGATTTCAAGAATTTACAGATGCACGTTCCCACACTGTGTTGTATCATTTGTTTTAAGAAGTTAAACAAGAATTTTATCACACATTGATGTATCAGTAGTTTTCAAGATGTTATATGTGTAGATTCTCAGACAGTGTTGTGTCCTTTATTTTCAAGGTTACGCATATAGAATCAAACACTGTGTTGTGTCGTTACTTTTCAATAAGTTACACGTGTAGATTCTCAGACAGTGTTGCATCGTTGGTTTTCAATACGATACACATGTAGTTTCTCACACAGTGTTGTATCGATAGTTTCCAAGAAGTTACAGGTGTAGACTCTCACACTTTGTCGTATCATTTGTTTTCAAGAAATTACACATGTAGATTCTCACACAGTGTTATGTCGATAGTTTCCAAGAAGTTACACGGGTAGATCCTTATAATGTTTTGTATCTTTAGTTTTCAATAAGCTACACGTGTAGTTTATCACACACCGATGTAGAGTTGGTTTTTCTGCTTTTATTTTTTGGGTTTTTGGAGACAGGTTTCTCTGTATTGTTTTGGAGGCTGTCCTGGAACTTACTTTGTAGACCAGGCTGGCCTGGCACTTACAGAGATCCACCTGTCTCTGCCTCCCAAGTGCTGGGATTAAAGGCATGTGCCACCAAAGCCCAGCTAGAGTTTGTTTTCAATAAGTTAGACGTGTAGATACTTACACATTGTTGTATCATTAGTTTTCAATAAGTTACACCTGTAGATTCTCACACAACGTTGTTTCAGTAGTTTTCAATAAGATACACGGGTATAATCTCACACAGCGTTGTATGGATAGTTTCCAAGAAGTTACACATGCAGTTTCTCACACAAGTTTGTAACGCTAGTTTTGAAGAAGTTACCTGTGTAGATTCTCATACATTGTTATACCGTTAGTTTTCCATAAAGTACACAAGTAGTTCCTCACACAGTGTTGTATTAATGGATTTCAAGAGGTATCGCTTAAGATTCGCATACAGTGTTGTGTCGTTAGTTTTCAATACGATACACATGTAGTTTCTCACACAGTGTTGTGTCGATAGTTTCCAAGAAGTTACTCATGTAGATTCTCACACAGTGTTGTATCGTTAATTTTCAATCAGTTACACGTGTAGATTCTCACCCAGTGTTGTATTGTTAGTTTTCAAGAAGTTACACTTGTAGATTCTAAGACAGTGTTGTATCATTACTCTTCAATAAAATACACGTGTAGATGCTCAGACAGTGTTGTATCGTTAGTTCTCAAGTAGTTAGACATGTAGTTTCTCAAACAGTGTTGTATCGTTATTTTTCTAGTAGGTATACTTGTGGTGTCTAACACAGTGTTGTATGGTTAATTTTCAATAAGCTACACGTGATTGTTCTCAGACAGAGTTTTATCATTACTTTTCAATGAGTTATACATTGAAATTCTCACACTGTGTTGTATGGTTAATTTTCAAGAAGGTACATATATAGATATTCACTCCATGTTGTATCCTTAGTTTTCAAAAAGTTACACGTGTGGATTCTCAAGGCAGTGTTGTACTATTAGTTTTCCTGAAGTTACACTTATAGATTCTCACACAGTGTTGTATCATTAGGTGCCAATGTGTTACATGTGTAGATTCTCACAAGGTGTTGTATCTTTAGTTTTCAATAACTTACACGTGTAGAATCTCAGACAGTGCTGTATCGTTAGTTTTCAATATGAATATTATGTAGTTTCTCACACTGTGTTGTATCGTTATTTTTAAAGAAGTTACACGTGTAGATTCTCACATAGTTTTTTATCCTTATTTTTCAAGAAGTTACACGTGTAGATTCTCAGACAGTGTTGAGTACATTATTTTCAAGAAGTTACATATAGATTCAAACACAGGGTTGTATCGTATCTTTTCAATAAGATATACATGTAGTTTTTCACACAGTGTTGTATCATTAATTTTCAGTAAGGCACACGTATAGATTCTCAGACAGTGATGTATCGTTAGTTTTCAAGAATTTACACGTGTAGATTCCCCGACAGTGTTGAGACTTTTATTTTCAAGAAGTTATGCATATAGTTTCAAACATAGGGGTGTGTAGTAACTTTTCAATAAGATACACATGTAGTTTCTCCCATAGTGTTGTATCGTTAATTTTCAATAATTTATACTTGTATATTCTCAGACAGTGTTGTTTCATTAAAATTCAATTATTTACACGTTTAGATTCTCACACAGAGTTGATTCATTAATTTTCAATAGGTTACATGTGTAGAATCTCAGAGTTGTATCGTTTGATTTCTAGTAGTAACACATGCAGTTTCTGACACAGTTTTGTATCATTAGTTTTCAGTAAGTTACACGTGTAAATTCTCAGACAGTGTTGTATCATTAATTTTCTTTTTTTGGCTTAACAAAATATTTTCTTATTTATTTTTCAGTTTAAATTTAGATAAGGAACCAGGTTGCTTCACAAGTCAGTTCCAGGTCCCTCTCCCTTTCCCTCCCCTCCTCCTGTGCCCTCCAATCAAACCCCCCATTATCCCCTCATTTCCACAGGGAGAATGTGGCCCTCCATGTGGGTGTCCATAGTCTGTCATTTCATATAGGGCAGGGCCTAGACCCTTTCCCAAGTGTTCAGGGTGAGAGTGCACCTCACATTGTTGGATGGCATTTCCAAAGTCCATGTGTACACTCGGGATGGGTATTGATCTTCTGTCCAAGGGTCAATAGATTACCTAGGCCTCCTCACTGACACCCACATTCAGGGGTTCTTGATCAGTCCCATGCTGGATTCCCAGGCTGATGCCTGGGTTTCAAGAGTTAACCTTTGTCAGGTCAGCTGTTTCTGTGGGTTAAACCAGCCCAATTTTAATCCTTTTGGTCATCATTCCTCCCTCTCTGTTACTGGCTTTCTTGAGTTCAACTCAGTACTTAATCGATGGAGTCTGCCTCTTCTTTGATCAGCCACCGAATGAAGTTTCTGTTTCCCAGACTCTCTGCCCATGGGATTGTAGGCTGGCCCTCCCCAGATTTATGTCTAAAATCCATATATGAGAGAGTGCATGCCATGTTTCTCTTTTTGTGACTGAGTTACCTCACTCAGGATGGTTTCTTCTAGTGTCATCCATTTGCCTGCGAATCTTAGGATTGCATTGTTTTTTTCTGCTGAAAAGTACACCATTGTGTAAATGTACCACATCTTGTCTATCCAACTTCGTTTGAGGGACATCTAGGTTGCTTCCAAGTTCTGGCTATAACAAATAATGCTGCAATGAACATAGTGGAACAGACATCTTTGTTGTATGAATGGGCATCTTTTGGATATATTCCAAAGAGTGGAGATGCTGGGTCTTGTGGTAGGTTTATTCCCATTTTTCTGAGGAAACTCCATACTGATTTGCAAAGTGGCTGAACCAGTTGGCACTCCCACCTGCAATGGAAGAATGTCTCCCATTCACCACATCCTCTCCAGCATAAATTGTGGTTGTTGTTTTTTATTTTAGCCATTCTGACAGGAGTGAAATGGTATCTCAGAGTTGTTTTGATTCGCATTTTCTGGATGGCTAAGGATGTTGAACACTTTCTCAAGTACCTCTCAGGAATTTTAGACTCCTCTATTGAAAATTCTCTGTTTAGTTCTGCAGCCCACTTTTTAATTTGGTCCTTTGATGTTTTGGAGACTTGCTTCTTGAGTTCTTTGTAAATTTTGGAGATTAACCCTCTGTCAGATGTGGGATTAGAGAATATTTTTTCCAATTCTGTGGGCTGCCTTTTTGTCTTGCTCACTGTGTCCTTTGCCTTACAGAAGTTTCTTAGTTTCAGGAGGTCCCATTCATTAATTGTTGATCTCACTGTCTGTACTAGTGGTGTTATGCTCAGGAAGCTGTCTCCTGTACCAATTCATTCAAGGATACCACCCACTTTCTCTTCTAAGAAGTTCAGTGTGGCTGGATTTATGTTGAGGTCTTTGATCCATTGGGACTTAAGTTTTATGCATGGCGATAAACATGGATCGATCCGCATTCTTCTACATGCCAGCCTCCAGTTATGCCAGCACCATTTGTTGAAGATGCTTTCTTTATTCCATTGTATATTTTTAGCTTCTTTGTCAAAGATCAGATGTTCATACGTGTGAGGGTTAATATTCAGGTTTTCAATTCGATTCCATTGGTCTATGTGAGGAGCCGCCCTCGCTATCGCTATTGCCGTTAGAAGATGGCGCTGACATCCACTGTCAGTTGGAGTTAACTGTTACTGTCAAGATGGCGCTGACAGTCTGCTGTCAGTTGAGTTGGAGTTAACCGTTTAAACTGTGCCTCTCCCGTGACGTCATCTGGGGTGATGTGCAAACCACCAATCCCGGCTCTACACATCTCACTCGGAGCTCCTAGGCTTATATAAGGGGCTGGGTTTCTTAGCTTGGGGTCTCCCTCTAAGAAGCTGATCATCTATCTCTCAAGATGCATTAAAGCTTTACTGCAGAAGGATCCGAGTGTTCTGCGTCGTTCTTGCTGGCGAGACGGTAGCGCGGGACATCTGGTGCCTAAACCCGGGAACTCTTCAACATCGCCGGCGCCGCGGGAGACCCCTCGGAAGACGGGGCGGATTCAGAACTGCAGGGACGTAGGTTCAGAGAGGTATGCTTTATCCTGAACAACCCTTTTCTCGACTTTGGCCTTAGTTTGTCATCACCGTGGGACGGGTCAGTGGAGGCTTTGGTGCTAGTCCTGTTTGTCCTTCTCCTTCATCGTGGCTGGTGCTGACAGAACGCGTGTCGCTGTCCGTCTGGCGCTGTCCAGTCTGGCGCTGTCAGTCTGGTGCTGTCAGTCTGGTGCTGTCAGTCTGGTGCTGTCAGTCTGGTAACGGAGTTGAGCGCGTTTTTAGATAAGCTGTCAGCGCGATGGGGTCGTCACAGTCAGTGGTTACAGCCTTACAGACTGTGCTAAAACAAAGAGATCTTAAAATTGCACCACGAACACTTCAAAATTTTGTGAAGGAGGTAGATAGAGTGGCACCATGGTATGCTTGTTCCGGGTCCCTCACTGTGGCCTCATGGAACAAGCTAGGTAAAGAACTAGACAGGAAGCATGCAGAAGGAGATCTCTGCTTAGGTACCAAAGCCATTTGGAAGCTAGTTAAAAACTGCTTGGAGGATGAGGCCTGTCACCCTGCTATAATAGAAAGTCAGGGAACCTTAGAGGAAGTTCAGGATAGCATGTCAGAAACTGAACGGAGTGAGAGAATGGGAGCTCGCAAAAGAAAAGACATGTCTAAGAAAAAGGCCCTCCCAGGAAGTTAAGAAAGGGGAGAGAAAGAAGGGAGTTATCATTCACCCCTTAACAAATCTAAGAAAAAGAAAAAGCCAGAATCTAGTCTATACCCTGCAGTAGAGCTAGAAGCCTTGGAGCTAGATAATTCTGATTCTGACACTCTGGATTCTAGCGAAGAAGGTGGTCTAGAGGAGGAGGTGGCACGGTATGAGGAAAAAAGATATCACCCTGATAGACACCGGCCACTGAAAACAAAAATGAATGTGAGGCCACCGCCTATAAATCCGGCGGGCTCACGCCCCTCAGCGCCTCCGCCATATGAGCTTCGGCTGAATACTGGTACTGACTCCTTTTTACCTTTAGAGGAACGGAGAAAAATACAAATGGCTTTTCCAGTATTCGAGAATGTGGAAGGCGGAAGAGTACATACCCCCGTAGATTACAATCAAATTAAAGAATTGGCCGAATCCGTTCGTAATTATGGGGTCAATGCTAACTTTACCACATTACAGGTGGAAAGGCTTGCTAATTTTGCCATGACTCCCACTGACTGGCAAACGACAGTGAAAGCAGTGCTTCCCAACATGGGACAATACATGGAATGGAAGGCTCTCTGGTATGATGCAGCCCAGGCACAAGCTAGAGTTAATGCCACGGCTGAAGATGAGAATCAGAGGCAGTGGACATTTGAAATGCTGACAGGTCAGGGTCAACATGCCCTTAATCAAACCAACTACATCTGGGGCGTCTATGGTCAGGTGTCGGCCGCCGCTATTAAAGCATGGAAGGCCCTCACAAAAGGGGAGAGTCCAGTGGACACCTTACAAAGATTGTCCAAGGACCCCAAGAGCCATTTTCAGACTTTGTGGCCAGAATGACAGAGGCCGCCAGTCGCATCTTTGGTGATTCAGAACAAGCTATGCCCCTGATTGAGCAACTTGTCTATGAACAAGCAACCCAGGAATGTCGAGCGGCTATCGCCCCTCGCAAAAGCAAAGGTTTACAAGATTGGCTCAGAGTGTGCAGGGAGCTGGGGGACCCCTAACCAATGCAGGACTAGCTGCCGCCATTTTACAAACGCACAGGTATAGAGATTTATCTAATCGAAAAGCTTGTTTTAATTGTGGGAGAATGGGGCACCTTAAGAAAGATTGTCAAGCCCCTGAAAGAACAAGAGAATCGAAGCTTTGCTATCGTTGTGGTAAAGGTTATCATAGGGCTAGCGAATGCAGGTCAGTCCGGGATGTAAAAGGGAGGCTTCTGCCCCCTATTGAAGAATCCAAGGTACCCCAATCAAAAAACGGGTCACGGGGCCCATGGTCCCAGGGCCCTCAGAAATATGGGAACCAATTTCAGAAAAGCAATCAAGAGGAAGTAGAGGTTTCCGAGGAACCTCCGGAATGGACTTGCGTGCCGCCTCCGACTTCTTACTCATGCCCCAAATGAATGTTCAACCGGTCCCAGTCCATTCCCCTGGACCTTTGCCCCCTGCCACCATTGGGCTTATTCTGGGCCGTGGCTCCTTAACTTTACAGGGACTCATTATATATCCTGGGATTGTTGACCCATATCATAAAGAGGAGATTCAAGTTCTCTGTTCTAGCCCTCGGGGTGTATTTTCTATAAAGCAGGGAGATAGAATTGCACAACTGGTGTTGCTGCCCTCCCTCGGGGATGGAGAAACCTACACTTTACAAAAAAGGGCTATGGGATCTTCTGGAAGTGATTCAGCCTATCTGGCTATACCCCTAAATGAGAGACCTACAATAAAATTGTTAATTAATGGAAAAGAATTTGAAGGGATAATGGATTCGGGAGCAGACAAAAGCATTATTTCACTCCATTGGTGGCCGAAGTCTTGGCCCACTGTTGTTTCATCTCATTCTCTACAAGGTCTTGGATACCAGTCCTCTCCTGCCATCAGTGCCTCAGCCTTAACCTGGCGGGATGCTGAGGGCAAACAGGGATGTTTTACCCCCTATGTGTTGCCACTCCCTGTAAATTTATGGGGACGAGATGTGTTACAAGCCATGGGCATGACCCTAACTAATGAATACTCCCCCAGGCATCAGCCATTATGGCAAAGATGGGGTATACAAATGGTAGAGGCTTGGGTAGGCAAGAACAAGGCAGAATAAAACCCATTACACAACACGGAAATCGGGGTAGAAAAGGACTGGGTTTTATTTAGGGGCCGTTGAGGCTTCACGACCCATACCATGGAAAACAGAGGAGCCGTTATGGGTCTCTCAATGGCCTCTATCCTCTGAAAAATTAGAGGCTGTCACAAGATTAGTGCAAGAACAGGAACGGCTGGGGCATCTAGAGCCTTCTACCTCCCCATGGAATACACCAATTTTTGTTATTAAGAAGAAATCTGGGAAGTGGAGATTACTCCACGACCTGCGGGCCATTAACAATCAGATGCATCTTTTTGGCCCTGTTCAAAGAGGCCTTCCTTTGCTTTCTGCACTTCCTCAAGATTGGAAGCTTATTATTATAGATATTAAGGATTGTTTCTTCTCTATTCCACTTTACCCACGGGATAGACCAAGGTTTGCCTTCACTATCCCTTCTCTTAATCATATGGAACCAGACAAGAGATTTCAGTGGAAGGTACTGCCGCAAGGCATGGCCAATAGCCCAACAATATGTCAGCTATATGTGCAGGAGGCTTTGGAGCCAATTAGGAAGCAATTTACATCTTTAATCGTTATCCATTATATGGACGATATTCTTATTTGTCACAAAGAGTTAGATGTTTTACAAAGGCTTTTCCCATGCTGGTGGCTGAATTAAAACAGTGGGGATTAGAGATTGCCTCAGAAAAGGTTCAAATTGCAGATACAGGCCTCTTTTTGGGCTCAATGATTACTCCCAAAAATATAGTTCCTCAGAAAATAGAAATTCGCAAAGACCACTTACAAACATTAAATGATTTTCAGAAACTTCTGGGAGATATAAATTGGTTGAGGCCCTTTTTAAAAATTCCATCTGCTGATCTAAAACCCCTCTTCGATCTCCTGGAGGGTGAGCCTCATATCTCCTCACCCAGAAAATTTACCCCTGCCGCCCACCGAGCCTTACAGATGGTGGAAGAGGCCTTACAGGAAGCACAATTACAACGAATTGAGGAGTCACTACCTTTTAATCTGTGTGTTTTTAAGACAGCTCAATTGCCAACTGCAGTCCTGTGGCAACATGGACCATTACTTTGGATTCATCCAAATGCTTCCCCTGCTAAGATTATTGACTGGTACCCTGATGCTGTTGCACAGCTCGCGCTTCGCGGAATAAAAGCAGCTGTTACACATTTTGGCAGGGATCCTGATTCCTTGATTGTGCCTTATACTGCTGCACAAGTTCAGACCTTGGCAGCCACATCTAGTGATTGGGCAGTTTTAGTTACTTCCTTTTCAGGACAAATTGATAATCATTTTCCAAAGCATCCAATTTTACAGTTTGCCCTAAACCAGGCTATAGTGTTTCCACAAGTGACAGCTAAAGACCCACTCCCAGATGGGACTGTGGTGTACACTGATGGATCAAAAACTGGTATGGGAGCTTATGTGGTCAAGGATAGGGTTATATCTAAACAATATAATGAAACTTCACCTCAAGTTGTAGAATGTCTGATAGTACTGGAGGTTCTTGAGGCTTTTCCAGGACCCCTCAATATTGTATCAGATTCCTCTTATGTGGTTAATGCAGTTAATCTCCTTGAGATAGCTGGAATAATAAGATCCTCCAGCAGAGTTGCTAACATCTTTCAGAAGATACAAGCTGCCTTGTTAAATAGGAGATTTCCTGTTTTCATTACCCATGTCCGAGCACATTCTGGACTCCCAGGTCCCATGTCCTTAGGGAATGACTTAGCAGACAAGGCTACAAAGCTGGTGGCCGCTGCCTTGTCTACCCATGCACAAGCAGCAAAAGAATTCCATAAGCGCTTTCATGTGACGGCTGAGACCTTGCGCCGTCGTTTTGCTCTATCCAGGAAAGAGGCTAGGGAAATTGTTACTCAATGCCAGAATTGCTGCGAATTCTTACCTACTCCCCACATGGGAATAAACCCACGTGGCATTAGACCATTGCAGATGTGGCAGATGGATGTTACTCATATTCCCTCTTTTGGAAGGCTTCAATATGTTCATGTTTCTGTTGACACCTGTTCTGGCGTAATGTTTGCCACACCCCTAACAGGGGAAAAGGCCTCATATGTGATTCAACATTGCCTTGAGGCCTGGAGTGCTTGGGGAAAACCCAGAATTTTAAAAACAGACAATGGACCAGCATATACCTCTCAAAAATTCCGACAGTTTTGTCGGCAAATGGATGTTACCCATCTAACTGGCCTACCTTATAACCCTCAAGGACAGGGCATTGTGGAACGTGCCCATCGTACACTCAAATCATATCTGATTAAACAAAAGGGGAGTATTGAGGATGTTCTACCCTCGGTACCAAGAGTTGCTGTATCCATGGCACTTTTTACCCTTAATTTCTTGAACTGTGATGCCCAAGGCCACACTGCGGCCGATCGCCACAGTTTAGAGCCTGATAGGCCAAAAGAAATGGTAAAATGGAAAGATGTCTTGACTGATCTCTGGAAAGGCCCGGATCCTATTCTTATAAGATCCAGGGGAGCTGTGTGTGTTTTTCCACAGGAGGAAGAAAACCCCCTGTGGATCCCTGAAAGACTCACTCGAAGAGCTCCTTCACAACTCCAGAATAAGAAGGATGGAGGCCAAGTGGGTGATGAAGACTCTCCTACTCGGGATGATGGTTCCTAGTATGATGGGAGAGTTACGGTGGGCCATCATGTCTACCTTCCCCCTACCGATGCCAGTGATGCAGAATGCCCAGGTGTTCCCTAGATTTTTCACAAATAATAGAGAGTTGGGGCTTGCCTTTTTGCCTTTAGATCCTCAGATACAGAGTTTTCAGGATGAGAGAACCTTGTCATTAGTAGGAAGCTTGTGCTTTACTGTGATTCTCCAACTGTCGCTGTCAGTTAACTCCAACTGACAGCGACAGTTAACTCCAACTGACAGTGGATGTCAGCGCCATCTTCTAACGGCAATAGCGATAGCGAGGGCGGCTCCTCACAATCATATCGTCTATTAACAGTGAAAGTTTGACCTCTTCCTTCCCAATTTTTATCGCCTTGATCCCCCTTTGTTGTCGTATGGCAATGGCTAGAACTTCAAGTACCATGTGGAAAAGGTATGGAGAGAGTAGACAGCCTTGTTTTCTTCCTGATTTTAGAGGAATTGCATTGAGTTTCTGTCCTTTTAGTTTGATGTTGGCTGTTGGTTTACTATATATAGCTTTTATTATGTTTAAGTATGTCCCTGTTATCCCAGATCTCTCCAAGACCTTTATCATGAAGGGGTGTTGGATATTGTCAAAGGCTTTTTCTTCATCTAGTGAGATGATCATGTGATTTTTGTATTTCAACTTTTTTATATGGAGGATTACGTTGATGGATTTTCATATGTTGAACCATCCCTGCTCAACCTGGGATGAAACCTACTTGATCGTTGTGAATGATTGTTTTGATGTGTTCTTGGATCTTATTTGTCAGTATTTTATTGAATATTTTCGCATCAATGTTCATGAGGGATATTGGTCTGAATTTCTCTTTCTTAGTTGTGTCTTTGTGTGGTTAGGGGATCAAGGTTATTGAAGCCTCATTGAAAGATTTTAGCAAAGACCGTTCTGCTTCTATTGTGTGCAATACTTTGAGAATTCTTATAAGCTCTTCATTGAATTTCTGTTAGAATTTTGAACTGAGGACATCTGAACCTGGACTTTTTTTGTTTGGGAGACTTTTGATGACTGCTTCTATTTCCATATTGTTTATAGGTCTATTTAAATTGCTTATCTGTTCTTGATTTCGTTTTGGCAAGTAATAGCTATCCAGGAAGTCGTCCATTACCTTTAAATTTTTGAATTTTGTGGAGTACTTGTTTTCAAAGTATGACCTGATGATTCTCTGAATTTCCTCAGAGTCCGTTGTTATTTGCCCCTTTTCATTTCTAATTTTGTTAATTTGTGTGTTCACTCTCTGCTGTTTGGTAAGTTTGGACAAAGGTTTGTCTATCTTGTTGATTTTCTCAAAGAACCAACTTTTTGTTGCATTGATTCTTTGTCTTGTTTTCCTTGTTTCTACTTTATTGATTTCAGCCCTCAATTTGATTACTTCCTGGCATCTACTCCTCCTGGGGTAGTTTGCTTCTTTGTGTTCTAGAGCTGTCAGCTGTGATGTTAATTCTCTAGTATAACTGTTCTCCACTTTCTTCATTTGGGCACTTAGTGCTATGAACTTCCCCCGTAGCTCTTCTTTCAAAGTGTCCCATAGGTTTGGGTAGGTTGTTTCTTCATTCTCATTGAATTCGAAGAATTCTTTAATTTCTTTGACCCAGGGTTGGTGCAGTTGAGCATTATTCAATTTCCATGTGTTTGTAGGTTTTCGGCAATTTGTGTTGTTGTTGAATTCTAAATTTAAAACATGGTGGTCTGTGAAGGTGCATGGAATTATTCCAATTTTTGTAGCTGCTGCGGTTTGATATGGTGCCAAGCATATGTTCGATTTTTGAGAAGGTACCATGTGGTGGTGAGAAGGTATATTCTATTTTATGTGGATGAAATGTTTTATAAATGTCTGTTAATCCCTGTTGGGTCGTTACTTCTATTAGACCCTTTGCTTCTTTCTTGATTTTCTGTCTGGTATTCCTGTCTAGTGGTGAGAGTGATGTGTTGGAATCTCCCACTATAACTGTTTAGATGTCATTTAATTTCTAATAATATTTCTTTTACGAATGTGGATGCCTTTGTATTTGGGGCATAGATGTTAAGGATAAACATTTTATCTTGGTGGGTTTCACCTGTGATGACTATGTAATTACCTCCTTCATCTCTTTGGATTGATTTTATTTTAAAGTATAGTTTGTTAAATATTAGGATTACTACCCGTGCTTGTTATTGGGTCCATTTGATTGAAAAATATTTTTCGCAACTCTCAGGTAATGTCTGTCATTGAGGGTGAAGTGTGTTTCTTGTATGCAGAAGGAATGGTTATGTCTTCGAATCCATTCTGCTAGACTGTGTCTTTTTATGGGTGAGTTAAGGCTCTTAATTTTGAGGGATATTAATGCCCATTGATTGCTCATCCTTCTTCGATTTGTGCTGGTAGTTGTTGGTGGAATTATGTGTGGAATTTCACCACCTTTTTCTTTTGGCTGTTGGTAGAGAAGCATTCTCTAAAGCCTGTCCCGCGCTACCGTCTCGCCAGCAAGAACGACGCGGCACACTTAGGATCCTTCTGCAGAACAGCTTTAATGCGTCTTGAGAGGGAGAGCATAAGCTTACAGAGCAGAGGCCCAGGGAGCTAAAAGCCCAACACTTAGCTCAGCAGTCCACGCCTCGGACGTGTCATCTCCTAACTGGCTCCTGCTTGTCAGCCCATATGACGCCACGGGAGAGGCAGAGAGTAAGGGATAGAAAAGTAGCAGGCACGTGCGCACCAAGGTTGTTTACTTCAACTGACAATGGGTGTCAGCGCCATCTTGTAACGGAGAATGTGGGGGCGGCTCCCCATAAGAATCAACACGTGTAACTTTGTGTTTAAGAAGATATATATGTAGATTCTCTCACAATGTTGTATCGTTAGTTTTCAAGAAGTTACACCTGTATTTTTTCATACAGTGTTGTATCATTAATTTTCAAATATTAGAGGTGTAGATTGTCAGACAGTGTTGTGTCCTTTATTTTCACAATGTTACACATATAGTTTAAAACACAGGGTTGTATCGTTACTTTTCTTTATGATACAAGTGTAGTTTCTCACACAGTGTTGTATCGTTAGTTTTCAATATGTTATACATGTAGATTCTCAGACTGGGTTGTTTCGTTAATTTTCAATTCGTTTCACTTTTAGATTCTCACACATTTTTGTATCGTTAATTTTCAATAAGTTAAACGTATAGGTTCTCAGACAGTGTTGCATGGTTAGTTCTCAAGAATTTACGCTTATAGATTCTCCCACAGTGTTGTATCATTAGTTTTCAAGAAGATACACATATAG
This sequence comes from Mesocricetus auratus, assembly GCF_017639785.1. NCBI lineage: Eukaryota > Metazoa > Chordata > Mammalia > Rodentia > Cricetidae > Mesocricetus > Mesocricetus auratus. Next base: position 33,715 of record NW_024432992.1, on the reverse strand, counting down.
ATTCTCTGAGTGTTGTTTCCTTTATTTTCAAGAAGTTACGAATATAGATATAAACCCTTGGTTGTGTTGTTACTTCTCAATAAGATACAGATGTAGTTTCTCACACAGTGTTGTATCGTTAGTTTTCAAAAAGTTAAACTGTTGTATAGGTGATTTTCAAGAACTTACATATACAGATTCAAACTCAGTGTTGTATCATTAGTTTTCAAAAAGTTACCCATGTAGTTTTTCACACAGTGTTGTATCGTTAGTTTTCAATATATTACCCATGTATTTTCTCAAATAGTGTTCTGTCCTTAATTTTTATAAGTTGCACGTGGAGATATTCACAATGTGTTGTATCATTAGTTTTTAAGAACTTACATATATAGATTCTCACTCAGTGTTGTATCAGTAGTTTTCAAGAATTTACACGTGTGGATTCTCCAGACAGTATTGTATCATTAGGACAGAATTGTGCCCCTAGTTTACAATAAGGTACACCTGTAGATTATCAAACAGCATTATTCAATAATATACTCGTGTAGAATCTCACTCAGTGTTGGATCGTTTGTTCAACTTTTTACACCTGTAGATTCTCTCACAATGTTGTATCGTTAGTTTCCAAGAAGTTACACGTGTAGTTTCTCACACAAGGTTATAAGGCTAGTTTTGAAGAATTTACATATGTAAATTCTCACGCATTGTTATATCATTAGTTTTCGATAAGTTACACATGTAGTTTCTCAGAGAGTGTTGTATGGTTAGTTTTCCGTACATTACACATGTAGTTTCTCAGAGCGTGTTGTATAGTTAGTTTTCAATAAGTGACTCATGTAGATTATCACACAGTTTTGTATCGTTAGTTTTCAGAAAGGTACACATGTAGAATCTAGCACAGCATTGTATCTCTAGTTTGCAATAACTTACAACTGTAGATTTTCACACAGCATCGTATCATTATTTATCAATAAGGTACAGGTGTAGATTCCAACACAGCATTGCATCATTAGTTTTCAATAAGGTATGCGTGTAGATTCTCACACAGCATTGTACCGTTAGTTTTCAATAAATAGTATGTATAGAATCTCACACAATAATGTATTGTTAGTTTTCAATATGTTATACGTGTATATTCTCACACAGCGTTGTGTCTTTAGTTTTCAATTATTTACAAGTGTGGATTATCACACAGCTGTTGTTGCTAGTTTTCAATAATGTACACGTGTTGAATCTCACACAGCATTTTATTGTTAGTTTTCAATAAGATACACAAGTAGAAATTCACACAGTGTTGTATTGATGGTTTTCAAGATGTATCACTTATAGATTCTCACACAGAGTTGATTTGTTAGTTTTCAACAAGTTATGCATGTAGGTTCTCACATACTGTTGTATCAATAGTTTCCAAGAAGTTACACGTGTAGTTTCTCTTAGAGTGTTGTATCATTAGTTTTCCATAAGTTACACATGTAGTTTTTCAGAGTGTGTTGTATAGTTAGTTTTCAATAAGTTACACATGTAGATTCTCACAAAGCATTGTATCGTTAGTTTTCAATAAGGTAGATCCTCACACAGTTTTGTATCGTTAAGTTTCGAAAATGTACACATGTAGAATCTAACACAGCATTGTATCGTTAGTTTTCAATAAGGTACACGTATAGATTCTCACACAGCGTTGTACCGATAGTTTTCAATATGTTACACCTGTAGATTCTCCCACAGCATCGTATCATTAGTTATCAATAAGGTACACTTGTAGATTCTCACACAGCATTGAATAATTAGTTTTCAATAAGGTATACGTTTAGATTCTCACACAGCGTTGTACTGTTAGTTTTCAATACGTTACACTTGTAGATTCTCACACAGCATTATATCATTAGTTTTCAATAAAGTACACGTATGGAATCTCACACAGCGTTGTATCCTTAGTTTTCAATATGTTACACATGTGGATTATCACACAGCGTTGTAGCGTTAGTTTTCTATAAGTAGTATGTGTAGAATATCGCAAAATGTTGCATTGTTAGTTTTCAATTAGTTACACGTGTAGATTCTCACACAGCTGGTATTGCTAGTTTTCAATAATGTACACGTGTTGAATCTCACACAGCGTTGTATTGTTAGTTTTGAATAAGGTTCACGTGTAGATTATCACACAGCGTTGTAGCGTTAGTTTTCAATAAGTTGCACGATTATAATATCACACTTTGTTGTATCATTAGTTTTCAATAAGATGCACATGGAGATTCTCATAAAGCGTTGTGTCTTTCGTTTTCAATAATTTACACGTGTAGATACTTACACAGTGGTGTATATTTAGATTTCAATAAGTTACTCCTGTAGATTCTCAAACAGCTTGTATTTCTAGTTTTAAATAAGGTACACGTGTAGATTGTCACACAGCATTGCAGCTTGAGTTTTCGATAAGTTACATGTGTAGAATCGCCCACAGTTTTGTGACGTTGGTTTTCAATAATTTACACGTGTAGATACTCACACAGTGTTGTATATTTACTTTTCAATAAATTACATCTGTAAAGCCTCACACAGCTTTGTGTTGTTAGTTTTCAAAAAGGTACACGTGTAGAATTTCACACACCGTTGTATTGTTAGTTTTCAAGAATTTTCTCATGTAGATTCTCACACAGTGTTGTACTTATAGTTTCAAAGAAGATACTCATGTTGTTTCTCACACAAGGTTATAAGGTGAATTTTGAAGAAGTTACATGTGTAGATTCTCACACAGTGTTATATCGTTAGTTTTCCATAAGTTGCATATGTAGTTACTCACACAGTGTTGTATTGTTAGTTTTGAATAAGTTACACATGTAGATTCTCACACAGTGTTGTATCATTAGTTTTCAATATGTTACACGTGTAGATTATCAAACAGTGTTGTAGCGTTAGTTTTCAATACATTAGAAGTGTAGAATCACACAGAATTTTGAAGTTATCTTTGAATAAGTTACACGTGTAGATTCTCACACAGTTTTGTATCTTTAGTTTTCAATAAGTTATACCTGTAGATTCTCACATAGCATTGTATCGTTAGTTTTCAATAAGGTACACGTGTAGAATCTCACACAGCGTTGTATCATTAGTTTTCAATAATTTTGGCATGTAGTTTCTCACACAGTGTTTTATTGCTACTACTTGCTTTCAAGTAGTTACACTTAGAAATTCTCACACATTGTTGTAATGTTAGTTATCAACAAGTTACACATGTAGATTCTCACACAGCTTTGTATCATTTTTTTCAATAAGGTACAGTTGTAACTTATCACACAGTGTTGTATCATTAGTTTTCAAATCGTTTCCCGTGAAGAATCAAACACAGTGTTATATTGTGAGTTTTCAATAGGAAAACGTGTAGATTGTCACACAGAATTGTACATTTTGTTTTCAATGAGTTACACATGTAAATCTTACACAGTGTAGTATCTTTAGTTTTCAATAAGGTGCACCTGTAGATTCTCACACAGCTTTGTGTCATTAATTTTCAAAAAGCTACACATGTAGAATCTCACACAGTGTTGTATCATTAGTTTGCAATAAAGTACAGGTGTAGAATCTCACACAGTCTTGTATCGTTAATTTTTAATACGGTAAACTTTTAGATTATAACACAGCATTGTAGCGTTAGTTTTCAATAAGTTGCACATGTAGGATCTCAAACACTGTTTTATTGTTAGTTTTCAATAAGTTACACCTGTAGATTCTCACAGCTTCTATTGCAATTTTTCAATAAGTTACACTTGTTGAATCTCACAAAGTATTGTATAGTTAGTTTTCAATAAGGTACATGAGTAGAATCACACACAGCGTTAAATTGTTATTTTCAAGAAGTTACGCATGTAGTTCCTCACACAGTGTTGTATTGATGGTTTTCAAATAGTATTGCTTATAGTTTCTGACACAGAATTGTTTCGTTAGTTTTCAAGAAGTTATGAATGTAGTTTCTCACACAGTTTTGTATCGATAGTTTCCAAAAAGTTCCACATGTAGTTTCTCACAAAAGTTTATAAGGTCAGTTTTGAAGAAGTTACATGTGTAGATTCTCACGCAGCAATGTATCGTTAGTTTCCAATAAATTACACGAGTAGATTATCACACAGAGTTGTAGCGTTAGTTTTCAATAATTTACACGTTTTGAATCGCACACAGTGTTGTGTTGCTAGTATCAATAATTTACACATGTAAATACTCACACAGTGTTCGAACGTTAGTTTTCAATAAGTTACACTTGTAGATTCTCAAACAGCGTTGTATCGTTCGTTTTCAATAGGTAATTCTGTAGAATCTCACACCGTATTGTACCATTAGTTTCCAATAAGGTACAAGTGTAAAATCTCACACAACGTTGTATCGTTAGTTTTCAAGAATTTAGGCATGTAGTTTCTCACACATTGTTGTATCACTTCTTTTCAAGCAGTTACACTTATAGATTATCACACATTGTTGTATAGTTAGTTTTCAATAAGTTACATGTGTAGTTCCTCACACAGTTTTGTATTGATTGTTTTCAAGAGGTATCGCTTATGATTCGCATACAGTGTTGTGTTGGTAGTTTTCAATAAGATATGCATGTAGTTCATCATACAGTTTATATAGATAGTTTCCAAGAAATTACACATGTAGATCCTCAGACAGTGTTGTATTGTTAGTTTTCAAGAAGATATAAGTGTAGTTCCTCGCCCAGTGTTGTATCGTTAGTTTTCAAGATGTTCCACATGTAGATTCTCACACAGTGTTGTGTCTTTTGTTTTCAAGAAACTACACATGTAGATTCTCACACAGTATTGTGTCGATAGGGGTAGATTCTTAAATTGTTTTGTATCATTAGTTTTCAACAAGTTACACATGTAGTTACTTACAAAGTGTTGTATCTTTAGTTTTCCATACGTTACACATGTAGTTTCTCACACATTGTTGTTATCGTTAGTTTTCAAAGGGTACACGTGTATATACTCATACAGCATTATATCATTAGTTTTCAAGAATCTACACATGCAGTTTATGACACAGTGTTGCATCCCTAGTTTTCAAGTAGTTACACTTATAGAATCTCACACATTGTTGTATTGTTAGTTATCAATAAGGTACACGTATAGATTCTCACACAGCCTTGTATTGTAAGTTTTCGATAAAGTACACATGTAAAGTATCACACAGCATTGTAGTGTTAATTTTAAACGAGTAACACGTGTAGAATCTCACATAATCTTGTATCGTTAGTTTTCAATGAGTTACACTTGTAGATTCTCGCCCAGGTTTGTATCATTTATTTTCAATAAGGTACACGTGTAGATACTTACACAGTGTTGTATCTTTAGTTTTAAAGAAGATACACCTGTAGATTCTCACACAGCTTTTTTGCTCTTTTTTAATAAGGTACTCGTTTTGAGTCTCACACAGCATTGTACTGTTAGTGTTCAGTAAGTTACACGTATAGAATCACACAGCATTATATACTTAATTTGCAAGAGTTAGGCAAGTAGTTCCTCACACAGTGTTGTACTTATGATTTCCAAGAAGTATCGCTTATACATTCTCACAAAGAGTTGTTTTATTAGTTTTCAAGAAGTTACCATTTTAGTTTCTCACACACTGTTGTTTCGATAGGTTCCAAGAAGTTACACATATAGTATCTCAAAAAAGGTTATAAGGCTAGTTTTGAAGAAGTTAAATTGTAGATTCTAACACAACATTGTATCTTCAGTTTTAAATATAGTAGACGTGTAGAATCTCACACAGCATTGTATCAATATTTTTCAATAGGGTACACGTGGGGATTCTCACACAGCGTTGTATCGTTTTTTTTTCAAGAAGTTAGGCATGTAGTTGCTCACACAGTGTTGTATCGCTAGTTTTGAATTAGTTATACTTATAGATACCCACACAGTGTTGTATTGATAGTTTCCAAGAAGTTACACATGCAGTTTCTCAGACAAGGTTATAAGGCTAGTTTTTAAGAAGTTGCCTGTGTAGGTTCTCAGACAGTGTTATATCATTAGTTTTCCATAAGTTACACATGTACATTCTCACACATCTTTGTTACTTTTCCAGAATTTATGCATGTAGTTTCTCACATGGTATTGTATCACTTGTTTTCAAGTAGTTACACTTATAGATTCTCACATAGTTTTCAATCGTTAGTTTTCAAGAAGATGTGTTTACAATTAGTTTTCAATAAGTTACACGTGTAGATTCTCACACAGTGTTGTGTCGATAGTTTTCAAGATGTTACACTGGTAGATTCGTAAACTGTGTTTGTATCCTTTATTTTCAACAAGTTACACGTATAGATACTTACACAGTGTTGTATCTTTAGTTTTAAAGAAGATACACCTGTAGATTCTCACACAGCTCTTTTGCTCTTTTTTAATAAGGTACTCGTTTTGAGTCTCACACAGCATTGTACTGTTAGTGTTCAGTAAGTTACACGTATAGAATCACACAGCATTATATACTTAATTTGCAAGAGTTAGGCAAGTAGTTCCTCACACAGTGTTGTACTTATGATTTCCAAGAAGTATCGCTTATACATTCTCACAAAGAGTTGTTTTATTAGTTTTCAAGAAGTTACCATTTTAGTTTCTCACACACTGTTGTTTCGATAGGTTCCAAGAAGTTACACATATAGTATCTCAAAAAAGGTTATAAGGCTAGTTTTGAAGAAGTTAAATTGTAGATTCTAACACAACATTGTATCTTCAGTTTTAAATATAGTAGACGTGTAGAATCTCACACAGCATTGTATCAATATTTTTCAATAGGGTACACGTGGGGATTCTCACACAGCGTTGTATCGTTTTTTTTCAAGAAGTTAGGCATGTAGTTGCTCACACAGTGTTGTATCGCTAGTTTTGAATTAGTTATACTTATAGATACCCACACAGTGTTGTATTGATAGTTTCCAAGAAGTTACACATGCAGTTTCTCAGACAAGGTTATAAGGCTAGTTTTTAAGAAGTTGCCTGTGTAGGTTCTCAGACAGTGTTATATCATTAGTTTTCCATAAGTTACACATGTACATTCTCACACATCTTTGTTACTTTTCCAGAATTTATGCATGTAGTTTCTCACATGGTATTGTATCACTTGTTTTCAAGTAGTTACACTTATAGATTCTCACATAGTTTTCAATCGTTAGTTTTCAAGAAGATGTGTTTACAATTAGTTTTCAATAAGTTACACGTGTAGATTCTCACACAGTGTTGTGTCGATAGTTTTCAAGATGTTACACGGGTAGATTCGTAAACTGTGTTGTATCCTTTATTTTCAACAAGTTACACGTATAGATACTTACACAGTGTTGTATCTTTATTTTTCCATAAGTTACACATGTAATTTCTTCACACAGTGTTGTATCGTTAGTTTTCAATTACGTACACCTGTATATTTCCACACAGCTTTGTATCGTTAGTTTTCAAGTAGCTACACATGTAGTTTCTCACACAGTGTTGTATCACTAGTTTTCAAGTAGTTACATTTATAGATTCTCACACAGTTTTCTATCGATAGTTTTGAGGAATTTAAACAAATAATTTCTCAAGCAGTGTTGGGTCGATTTTTTCCAAGAAGTCACACGGGTAGATTCTGAAACTGTGTTGTATCATTACATTTAAGTAAGGTACAAGTGTAGATTCACAATCAGCGTTGTAGCATTAGTTTTGAATAAGTTACTCCTGTAGATTCTCAAACAGCTTTGTATCTTTTTTTCAATAAGGAACACGTGTAAAATCTCTCACAACACAGAATCGTTAGTTTTCAATAAGTTATACGTGTAGATTATCACACAAGGTTTTACCGTTAGTTTTGAAGCAATAAACATGTAGTATCTCACACAGTGTTCTATTGCTAGTCTTCAATTACTTACACTTAAAGAGTCTCACTCAGTGTTGTATCGATTGTTATCAATATGGCACACATGTAGATTCTCACACAGTGTTCCATCGTTTCTTTTCAATAAATTATGCATGTAGTTTCTCACTCAATGTTGTGTCGATAGTATCCAAGAAGTTACACGGGTAGATTCTTAAACTGTGTTGTATCATTAGTTTTCAACAAGTTACATGTGTAGATACTTACACAGTGTTTTATCTTTAGTTTTCAATAAGTTACACCTGTAGATTCTCACACAGAGTTGTGTAGATAATTTTCACACAGCGTTGTTTGGTTAGTTTTCAATAATTGAAGCATATAGTTTCTTACACAGAGTTGTATTGCTAGTTTTCACGCAGTTTTGTATCGATATTTTCCAAGATGTTACTCGGGTAGATTCTCAAACAGCTTGTATCGTTAGTTTTCAATAAGTAACACCTTTAGGTTCTCACACAGCTTTGTATCGTTAGTTTTCAATGAGGTACACGTGTAGAATCACATACATCGTTGTATTGATAGTTTTCAATATGTACAAGTGTTGAATCTCAACACAGCATTGGACTGTGAGTTTTCAATATAGCACACGTGTATATTATCACACAGAGTTGTAGGGTTAGTTTTCAATAAGTCGCATGTGTTGAATCTCACACAGCGTTTTATCATTATGTTTAAATAAGATACACGTCTAGAATCTCACACAGTGTTGTATCTTAGTTTTCAAGTAGTTACAGTTATAGATTCTTACACAGTTTTGTATCGTTATTTTCACACTGTGTTGTATCGATATTTTACAAGATGATACTTGGGAAGATTCTCAAAAAGAGTTGTATCGTTAGTTTTCAAGAAGTTAAACTTGTACATTCTCACACAGCCTTATATTGTTTGTTTTCAATAAGGTACACGATTAGAATCTCACGCAGCGTTGAATTGTTAGTTTTCAATAAGTTACACGTGTACATTTTCAAAAATTTTTTATCGTTAGTTTTCAAGAAATTAAGCATGTAGTTTCTCCCAAAGTGTTGTGTCGATAAGGTACAAGGGTAGAATCTCACACAGCATTGTATTGTTAGTTTTCAACAAATTAAGCATTCAGTTTCTCACACAGTGTTCTATTGCTAGTTTTTAAGTACTTACACTTGTAGAATCTCAAACAGTGTTGTATCCTTAGTTATCAATAAGGTACACATGTAGAATCTCACACAGCGTTGTGAATTTAGTTTTCAATGAGGTACACGTGTAGATACTTACACAGTGTTGTATCTTTAGTTTTCAATAAGGTACAACTGTAGATTCTCACACAGAGTTGTGTAGGTAGTTTTCAATAAGGTACACGTGTAGAATCTCTCACAGTGTTGTGTCGTTAGTTTTCAAGAAGCTACCCATATTGTTTCTCACACAGTGTAGTACCAGTAGTTTTCAAGTAGTTACACTTATAGATTCTCACACAGTTTTGTATTGTTAGTTTTCACCCAGTGTTGTATCGACATTTTCCAAGATGTTCCTCTCGTAGATTCTTAAACATTGTTTTATCATTAGTTTTCAGTAAGTAAGATTCTCACAATAGCTTTGTATCGTTTGTTTTCAATAAGCTACATGTGTACAATGTCACACAGCGTAGTAATGTTTGTTTTCAATGCGGTACACGTGTAGAATCACACACATCATTGTATCGTTTGTTTTCAATATGCAGAAGTTTTGAATCTCACACAGTGTTGTATCCGTAGTTTTCAAGAAGTTACACATGTTGTTTCTCACACAAGGTTTTAAGGCTAGTGTGTGTGTGTGAACACATAGCCACGGAGTGAGGGAAATAGATAGAGGGGAGACATAGAGAGATACAAGAGAGAAGGAGAGAGGGAGGGATGAAGGGAGCAACAGACAGAGGGAGGGATTAAAAACAAAGCCGATGTAATCAGAGGATAATCTTGGAAATAAACAACCAATGTGCCAAAGAGTAAAACCCAAAAGATAATCCCAGGCCCGCTTATTTGAATAGGGATCTTTGTGAGAGAAAGATGCCTAGGTAAAACTGGCTTGTGGGAAGACCAGGGAGGAGCTGGGGCATTGGGGCTATGTCCTGCAAACCCACCAAGGAAAACCTCTTGACTTAATGATGCTCATTTGATTAGCCTTGCTCGCCCTGTATCAACTGCACAAATTGTGGAAGGAGAAGGTATTCTATCCATTTCATCTTCACGCAGGGTGAGCAGGTAAAATAGATCCAACCTCCCTCTAGACTGTACTTCCCACACACAAATACTCATAGACACACACACACACACACACACACACACACAGGGGCATCCCCGTGCTCATGCATGCAGGCTCGCACAGTGGTGAGCTCAGTATCCCCAGAGGGACTCATCGTTCCCCGGGACAATTTGTAGAATTAGTTTTCAATTAGTTGCAGGTGTAGAACCTCACACGTGTTGTATCATTAGTTTTCAATAAGTTGCACTTGTAGATTCTCACACAGCATTGTATCATTAGATTTCAAAAAGGTAAACGTGTAGAATCTCACTCAGCCACTGGGCGGTAGTCACGCATGCCTTTAATCCCAGCACTCGGGAGGCAGAGGCAGGCAGATCTCTGTGAGTTCGAGGCCGGGCTGGACGGCTAGCCTCCAAAACAATACAGAGAAACCATGTCTAGTAAAAACCAAAAAAAAGAATCTCACACAGCATTGTATCGTTTGTTTTCAATGAGGTACACGTGTAGATTCTCACACATTGTTGTATCGTTTGTTTTCAATGAGGTACACATGTAAAATCTCACACAGAGTTGTATCGTTAATTTTCCAGAATTTATGCATGTAGCTTCTCACACGGTGTTGTATCGCTTGTTTTCATGTAGTTGCATTTATAGATTCTCACACATTTTTGTATCATTAGTGATAAATAAGGTACACGTGGAGATTCACACAAAGCGTTGTGTGGTTAGTTTTCGATGAGGTATATGTGTTGAATCTCACACAGGGTTGTATCCTTAGTTTTCAATAAGGTACACGTGTAGATTCTCACACAGCATTGTATCGTTACTTTTTAAGAAGTTACAATATAGTTTCTCACACAGTGTTATATCGCTAGTTTTCAAGTAGTTATGCTTATAGGTTCTCACACTGAATTGTATCTTTAGTTTTCAATAAGGTATACATGTAGATTATCACACAGCGTTGTTACCTTAGTTTTCAATTAGTTGCCGGTGTAGAACCTCACACAGTATTATATCATTAGTTTTCAATAGGTTACACGTGTAGTATCTTACACAGTGTTATATCGTTAGTTTTCAATAAGGTACATGTATAGAATCTCACACAGCCTTGTAACGTTAGTTTTCAAGAAGCTACACATGTAGTTTCTCACACAGTGTAGTATCGCTAGCTTTCAAGTAGTTACACTTATAGATTCTCACACAGATTTGGATCGTTGGTTTCCAAAAATTACGCATGTAGTTTCTCACAGAGTTTTGTAAAGATATTTTCCAAGAATTTAGATGGGTAGATTCTCAAACTGTGTTGTGTCATAAGTTTTCAATAAGTTATACCTGTAGATTCTACCAGAGCTGTAGCGTTTGTTTTCAATAAGGTACACGTGTGTAGCCTCACACAGCATTGTATCATTAGTTTAAAATAATGTACATGTGAGGAATCTCACACAGCATTGTATCATTAGTTTTCATTATGTTACACGTGTAGAATCGCACACAGTGTTGTGTCATTTGTTTTCAATAATTTACACGTATATATATTTCAAACATCGTTTGATCGTTAGTTTTCAAACAGTTACACCTGTCGATTCTCACACAGCATTGTATCATTAGTTTTCAATAAGGTACATGTATAGATTCTCACACAGCATTGTTTCGTTAGTTTTCAAGAAAGTACGCATGTAGTTACTCACACAGTGTTGTATTGCTTATTTTCTTGTAGATACACTAATAGAACTTTAGGTTTCTATAAGTTACATCTGTAGATCTCACACAGCTTTATATAATTAGTTTTCAATAAGGTACACCTGTAGAATCTCACACATCGTTGTATCATTACTTTTCAATAAGTTACACGTGTAGAATCTCACACAGTGTTGTGTCGTTAGTTTTCAATTATTTACACTGTAGAATCTCAAAGAGAGTTCGATCATTTGTTTTCAAAAAGATACATGTGTAGATTCTCACACAGTATTGTATCATTAGTTTCAATAAGGTACACGTGTAGATTCTCAAATAGTGTTTTATCGTTTGTTATCGATAAGGTAAATTTGTTGAATTTCACACTGCATTGTATCCTTAGTTTTCAATATGGTACACATGTAGATTATCACACAGCGTTATAGAGATAGTTTTCAATAAGTTGCACGTGTAGATTCTCACATAGTTGTGTATCATTACTTTTCAAGAAAGTTTCTCACAAAGTGTTGTATCAATTGTTTTCTTGTAGATACACTTATAGATTCTCAAACAATGTTATATCTTTAGGTTTCAATCAGTTACACCTGTAGAATCTCAAAAAGCTTGTATTGCTGGTTTTCAATAAGCTACACGTGTTGAATCTCACACAGTGTTGTTTTGTTAGTTTTCAATAAGGTACACGTGTAGAATCTCACACAGAATGGTATCATTACTTATCCATAAAGTAAATGTGCAGATACTCACACAGCACTGTATTGTAAGTTGTCAATAAAGTACACGTGTAGATATTCACACAGTGCTGTATCGTTAGTTTTCAAGAAGTTACACACGTAGTTCCTCACACAGTGTTATATTGATGGATTTCAGGAGGCATTGCTTAACATTCAAATACATTGTTTTGTTGTTAGTTTTCAATTAGACATGCATGTAGTTTCTCATACAGTGTTTTATCAAAGATAGGTTCTAAGAAGTTACATATGTAGATTATCACACAGTGTTGTATCATGAGTTTTTTAGAAGTTACACGAGTAGATTCTTACACAGTATTTTATCATTAGTTTTCAAGAACTTACACGTGTTGTTACTCACACAGTGTTGTATCGTTAGTTTTCAATAATTTACTCGTGTAGATTCTCACACATCATGGTATCGTTAATTTTTAATAAGGTACACGTTTTGATTCTCACACAGCGTTGTATCGTTAGTTTTCAATAAGTTTCACATGTAGATACTTACACAGTATTGTATCTTCAATTTTCAATTAGCTACACCTGTAGATTCTCACACAGAGTTAGTCGTAAGTTGTCAATAAGATACACCTGTAGATTTTCACATTAGTTTTCAATGAGGTGCACGTGCAGATTATCACACAGCATTGTAGTGTTAGTTTTCAACAAGTTACATATGTAGTCTCTCACAAATTTTATAAGGCTAGTATTGAAGAATTTACTCGTGTAGATTCTCACACAGTGTTATATCATTAGTTTTCCATATGTTACACATGTATTTTCTCACATAGTGTTGTATCATTATGCACACGGTGTTGGATCTTTTGTTGTCAATAAGTTACAGTAGTAGATTCTCAGCATTGTATCGATAGTTTTCAATAAGGTACAATTGTAGAATCTCACACATTTTTGTATCATTAGTTTTCAAGTATATACACATGTAGTTCCTCCCCCAGTGTTGTATCTCTTGTTTTCAAGTATTTACACTTATAGATTCCCCCACATTGTATTATCATTAGTTATCAAAAAGGCACACGTATAGATTCTCACACAGCATTGTATCGTTAGTTTTCGATGAGGTGAATGTGTAGACTATCACACAGTGTTGTACCGTTAGTTTACAATAAGTTGCATGATTAGAATCTCACAAACTGTTGTATCATTTATTTTCAATAAGTTACACCAGTAGATACTCACACGATGTTGTATTTTCATATTCAAAAAGTTTTACATGTAGATACCTAGACAGTGTTGTATATTTAGTTTTCAGTAAGTTTCATCTGTAGATTCTCAAAGAGTTGTATTGCTAACTTTCAAAATGTACAGGTGTTGAATCTCACACGTAGTTCCTCACACAGTGTTGTATTATGGTTTTCAAGAGGTGCACTTAAGATACACATACAGTGTTGTGTCGTTAGTTTTCAATAAGATACGCATGTAGTTTCTCAACCAGTATTTTATTGATTGTTTTCAAGAAGGTACACATGTAGATTCTCACACTGTTTTGTAGCGTTAGTTTTGAAGAAGTAACACGAGTAGATCTCACACAGTGTTGTATCGTTAGTTTTCAAGGAGTTACACGTGTAGTTTCTCACAAAGTGTTGTATCTTTACTTTTCAAGAAGTTACACGTGTAGATTCTCACACAGTGTTGTATCGTTAGATTTAAGAAATTATACATGTAGTTCCTCACACAGTGTTGTGTCGATAGTTTCCAATAAGTTACACAGGTAGATTCTCAATGTGTTTTGTATTTTTAGTTTAAATGAGGTACCCGTGTAGATTTTCAAACAGCATTGTATCGTTAGTTTTCAAAAAGGTACACATGTAGAATCTCACACAGGATTGTATAGTTTTCAATAAGGTACACGTGTCAAATCTCACACAATGTTGTTTAATTCGTTTTCAATAAGTTACCCATGTAGATTATCACACAGCGTTGTAGCTTTAGTTTTCAATAAGTTCCACGTGAAGTATCGCACACAGAATTGTGTCTTTATTTTTTAAATAATACAAGTGTAGATTCTCACACAAAGTTGGATCATTTGTTTTCAATAAGTTACACCTGTAGGTTCTCACACAGCATTGTATAGTTAGTTTTCAATAAGGTACACGTATGGAATCTCACACAGGTTTGTATCGTTACTTTTCAATAAGGTCCATGTGTAGAAACTCACACAGAGTTGTATCGTTAGTTTTGAAGAATTTACTCATGTAGATTCTCAAACAGTGTTCTATGGCGTTTTTTTCATGTACTTACGCTTATAGATTCTCACACAGAGTTGTATCGTTTGTTTTGAAGTATTAACGCATGTAGAACATCACACAGTGTTCTATGGCGTGTTTTCATGTACTTACGCTTATGGATTCTCACACATCGCTGTATCGTTACTTTTCAATAAGGTACACGTGTAGAATCTCACACAGCGTTGTATCTCTAGTTTTCACTAAGTTACACGTGTAGATTATAACACAGCGTTGTAGCATTAGGTTTCATTAAGGTACACGTGCAGATTCTCAAACAGCATTGTATGATTAAATTTCAATAAGTTACACCTGTAGATTCTCACACAGCTTTGCATCGTTAGTTTTCAATAAGTTACACCCGTAGATCCTCACACAGCTTGTATTGCTAGTTTTCAATAAGGTACACGTGTAGAATCACACACAGCATTATATCGTTAATTTTCAAGAAGTTATGCATGTAGTTCCTCACACAGTGTTGTATTGATGGTTTTCAAGAAGTATCACTTATAGATTCTCAGACAGAGTTGTTTCCTTAGTTTTCAAGAAGTTACACATGTAATTTCTCACAGGTGTTGTGTCGATAGTTTCCTAGAACTTAGCCATGCAGATTCTCACAAATGTTATGAGGCTAGTTTTGAAGAAGTTATATTCTCACACAGTGATATATCATTAATTTTCCATAAATTACACTTGTAGATTCTCACATAGCATTGTATTTTCTGTTTTCAATAAAGTACACGTGTAGAATCACACAGAGCATTGCATCGTTAGTTTTCAATAAGGTACACGTGTAGATTCTCACACAGTGTTGTATCGCTAGTTTTCAAGAACTTACACTTATAGATTCTCACACAGTGATGTTTCGTTAGTTATCATTAAAATACACGTATAGATACTCACACAGTGTTGTGTTGATAGTTTCCAAGAAGTTACACGGGGAGATTCTTAAATTGTGTTTTATCATTAGTTTTCAACAAGTTACACGTGTAGATATTTACACAGTTTTGTATCTTTAGTTTTCAATAAGTTACAACTGTAAATTCTCACCCAGAGTTGTGTCATTAGTTATCAAGAAGGTACATGTTTAGAATCTCACACAGCGTTGTATCGCTAGTTTTCAAGAAGCTATGCATATAGTTTCTCACCCAGTGTTGAATTGCTAGTTTACAAGTAGTTACACTCATAGATTCTCACACAGTTTTGTATTGTTAGTTTTCAAGAAATTATGTATGTAGTTTCTCACACACTGTTGTATCGATATTTTCCAAGAAGTTACACGGGTAGATTCTCAAATTGTGTTGTATCGTTAGTTTTCAATAAGGTACATGTGTCGAATCTCACACAGCGTTGTATCGTTAGTTTTCAATATGTTAAACCTGTAGTTTCTCACACAGCATTGTATTGTTAGTGTTCAAAAAGGTACACGTGTAGAATCTCACACATCGTTTTGTCGTTAGTTTTCAATAAGGTATACGTGTAGAATCTCATGCAGCGTTGAATAGTTAGTTTTCAAAGAGTTACATGTGTAGATTGTCACACAGCTTTGTAGCAGTTGTTTTCAATAACGTACACGTATACATTATCACAAAGCATTGTACCGTTATTTTTCATGAAGTTGCACGTGTAGAATCTCACACACTGATTTATCGTTACTTTTCAAGAGGTTACAAGTATAGATTCTCACACAGCATTGTATCTTTAGTTTTCAGTAAGTTACACGTGTAAATTCTCACTATACAACACAGTAATCTCCACGTGTAACTTATAAAAATTAATGACAACACTGTTTGAGAAAATACATGCTTAACATCTTGAAAACTAATGATACAACACTGTGAAAGTTTCTACATATGTAACTTCTTAAAAGTATCTATGTGCATAACTTTTTGAGAACTAAAAATACAGCACTGTGTGAGAATCTATGTAACACCTTGAAACTGAACAATACAACTCTGAGTTCTAAAATGAATGCATAACTTCTAGAAAACTAACGAAATAACTCTGTTTGAGAAATTACATTAGTAACTTCTGGAAAACTAATGATACAATACTATCTGAGAATCTACACATGTAACTTATTGAAAATTAACGATACAACACTGTGTGAGAATCTACACGTATAACTTATGGAAAATTAATGATATAACACTGTCTGAGAATCTACATGTGTAACTATTGAAAACTAACGACACAACACTGTGTGAGTAACTACATGTGTACAAACTTGAAAACTAACGATACAACACTTTCTGAGAATCTACACGTTTATAGTATTGAAAACTAATGAGACAACACTGTGTTTGAATCTGTATGCATAACATCTTGAAAAGAAAGAACACAACTCTTTCTGAGAATCTGCATGTGTAACTTCTTGAAAACTAATGATACAACGCAGTGTGAGAAACTATCTGTGCAACTTTTTGAAATCAAACGATACAAATCTGCCTTTACATCTATAAGTGTAACTTATTGAAAACAAAGGAAACAACAGTTTGTGGGAAACTGGGTGAGTAATATCTTGAAAACAAATGATACAATATTTGTTAGAATATAATTTCTTAAATTATTGAAAACTAATGATATAGCACTGTGTGAAATTCCACACGTGTAACTTATTGAAAACTAATGATAAAACACTGAATGAGAATCTATATATGTAAGTTCTTGAAAACTGATGATACAACACAGTGTGAGAATCTCAACGTGTAACTCATAAAAATAAATGACAAAACACTGCAGAGAAACTACATTCTTAATGCCTTCAAAACTAACAATACAGCACTGTGTGAGAATCTATCTACGTAACTTCTTGAAATCTAATGATACAACTCTGAGTTCTAAATTGAATGCATAACTTCTTGAAAACCAAGGTCATAGCTCTGTGTGAGAAACCTCAAATGTAAATTCTGGAAATCTAACGATACAACACTGTCTGAGAATCTACACGTGTACCATATTGAAAACAAAAGATACAACACTGTGTGAGAAACTACATGTGTAACTTCTTGAAAATAAGGGACTCAACACTGTCTATGAATCTACATGTGTAACTTATTGAAAACTAATCAAATAATTCTGAGTGATAAACTACAATAGTAACTTCTTGAAACTAACGATACAACACTGTGAGAATCTACACGCATAACTTCTTCAAAACTAATGAAATAATTCTGTGTGAGAAACTACATTAGTAACTTCTTGAAAACTAACGATTCAACACTATGGGAGAATCTTCAGGTGTAACTCATTGAAAACTTATGATCCAACTTTGTGTGAGAATCTACAAGTGTATCTTCTTGAAAACAAACAATACAACACTGTATGAGATACTACATGTACAACTTATTGAAAACAAATGATACAACACTTTGTGAGAATCTATGGGAGTAACTTCTTGAAAACTAATGATAAAAACCTGTGTGAGAGTCTACATGTGTATCTTATTGAAAATTAACAATGCAACACTCTATGAGAAACTAGACATGTAAATTATTGAAAACTAACAAAACAGCACAGTGTGGTAAACTCCATGTGTAACTTCTTGAAAACAAACGATTCAACACTGTGTAAGAAACGTAATGTTTAACATCTTGAAAACTAATGATTCAACACTTTCTGAGAAACTACACGCAGAACTTCTTGAAAACTAATGAAATAACTCTGTGTGAGAAACTACATTAGTAAGTTCTTGAAAATTAATGATTCAACACTGTGTGAGAATCTACACGTGTATCTTATTGAAAATTAACATACAACACTGTTTGAGAATCTACAGTGTAACTTATTGAAAATTAACGATACAATACTGTGTGAGGAACTAGATGTGTAACTTATTGAAAACTAACAATACAGCAAAATGTGATAAACTATATGTGTAACTTCTTGAAAACAAATGATACAACACTGTGAGAATCTATGTGTGTAACTTTTTGAAATTTAATGGAACAACACTGTGTGATAATCTACATGTGTAACTTCTTGTAAACAAACTATATGAAACTCTATGTGAAACTGTATGTGTGATTCCATGAAAATTAATGATACAACACTTTGTGAGAATCTATACGCGAAACTTTTTAAAAACTAACTATACACAACTCTGCAAAATTCCATGCATAAGTACTTGAAACTTAACTGGTAGGGTTAGGTTTATGGTTAGGTTTAATCTTAGTGTTAGGTTTAGGTTTAGGATTAGGGTTAGGGTTAGTGTTAGGGTTAGGGTTAGGTTTAGAGTTAGGGTTGAGAACCTACATGTGTAATTCTCGAAAATTAACGATAGAACACTTTTTCAGAACCTATACACTTAACTTCTTGCAAAACAATGAAACAATCCTGTCTCAAAAACTACTTGCGAAACTGCTTGAAAACTAATGATAAAACACTGTGTGAGAAACTTCATGTGTAACTTATTGATAACTAATGATACAACACTGTCTGAGAATCTATATGCATAACTTCTTGAAAACTGATGATACAATATTATATGAGATTCTATCTGTGTATCTAATTGAAATTAAATGATACAACACTATGTGAGAATATACATGTGTAACCAATTGAAAACTAAGTATCCAACACTCTCTGAGAATCTACAAATGTAGCATCTTGAAAAAAAAACAATATACAACACTGGGTGAGAAACGATGTGTTAACTTCTTGAAAACTAACGTTAAAACACTGTGTGAGAATCTACATTCGTAACTTCTTGAAAACAAACGATACAACACTGGGTAAGAATCTATAAGCAGAACATCTTGGAAACTAATGATACAACGCTGTCTGAGAAACTACAAGCATAGCTTAATGAAACTGATGAAATAACTCTTTGTGAGAAACTACAATAGTAACTTCTTGAAACTAACGATACAACACTGAGTGAGAATCTACAGGCATAACTTCTTGAAAACTGATGATATAACTCTGTGTGAGATTTTACACATGTATCTCATTGAAAATTAACATATAAGAGTGTGAGAATCTACAAGTGTAACTTTTTGAAAACTAACGATCCCACCCTGTGTTAGAATCTACAAGTGTATCTTCTTGAAAACAAATGATACAATACTGTGTGAGAAACTACATTTACAACCTCTTGAAAACTCACGATACAATACTGTGGGAGAATCTACACGTGTAACTTATTGAAAATTAACGATACAACCCTGTGTGAGCAACTAGACGTGTAACATATTGAAAAATAACGAAACTGCACAGAGTGAGAAACTTCATGCATAACTTCTTGAAAACTAACTTTACAGCATTGTGTGAGAATCCACATGTGTAACCTATTGAAAACTAACAAGACAACATTGAGTTAGAATCTATATAGGTAAGTTCTTGAAAACGAATGATACAACATATTGTAAGAATCTCCACGTGTAACTTATTAAAATTATCGACACAACATTGTTTGAGGACCTACATGTGTAACAAGTTGAAAACTAGCAATACAACATAGTGAGAGAATCGACATGTGTAACTTCTTAAACGCAAACGATACAACACTGTGTGATATCTATGTTGCGTAACTTCTTGAAAAATAACAATACAGCACTTTGTTGGAATCTATAAGCGTAACTTCTTGAAGACTAATGATACAACACTGTCTTGAGAATCTACACGTGTAATTTACTGAAAAATACCGATACAACACTATGTGATAATCTCCACGTGTAACTTATTGAAAACTAACGAAACAACACTGTCTGAGAATCTACACGTGTTACTTATTGAAAACTAATGATTCAACACAGTGTGAGAAACTACACATGTATCTTATTGAAAAGTTACGATACAATCTTGTGTTTGAATCTATATGGGTAACTTTTCGAAAATAATAGATTCAACACTGTCTGAAAATCGACATGTGTAACTTCTTGAAAACTAACGATAGAACACTGTGTGAGAAACAACATTTACATCTTCTTGAAAACAAACAATATAACACTGTGTGAGAAACTACATTTACAAATTCTTGAAAACTCACGATAAAACACGTGTGAGAATTTACACGTGTATCTTATTGAAAATTAACGGTACAAAACTGTGTGAGAAACTAGACGTGTAACATATTAAAAACTAACGAAACTGAACAGAGTGAGAAACTTCATGTGTTACTACTTGAAAACTAACGATACAACACTGAGTTATAGTCTATATACATAATTTCTTGAAAATTAACGATACAACACAGTTTGAGAATCTCCAGGTATACTTATAAAAATTAATGACAACTTATAAAAATTAACGACAAAACACTGTTTGAGAAACTACATGCGTAACACCTTGTAAACTAATGATACAACAGTGTGAGAGAATCTACATGTGCAACTTCTCATAAATAAATGGTACACCACTGTGTGAGTATCTTTGTGTTTAACTACTGGAAAACTAACGATAGCCCAATGTTTTAGAATCTATATGTGTAACTTCTTGAAATCTAATGATACAACTCTGAGTTTTAAACAGAATGCACAACTTCTTGAAAACTAAAGAATTAACGCTGTGTGAGAAACTATATTAGTAACTTCCAGAAAACTAATGATTCAACACTGTCTGAGAATCTACACGTACAACTTATTGAAATTAACGATACAACACTGTCCGAGAATCTACATGTGTAACAAACTGAAAACTGACAATACAACACTGTGTGAGAAACTACATTTGTAGCTACAAAAAACAAACAATTCAACACTGTCTGAGTATCTACACGTGTATCTCATTGAAAAGCAATGTTACAACACTGTGTTTGAATCTATATGCATAACTTCCTGAAAATAAAGGACACAACACTGTCTGAGAATCTACACGTGTACCTTATTGAAAATAAAGGAAACAACCCTTTGTGAGAAACTACGTGTAACTTCTTGAAATCTAACTTCACAACACTGTGTGAGAAACTACATGTGTAACTTCTTTAAAACTAATGATACAGAGCTGCCTGCACATCTATACACGTAACTTATTGAAAACAAACGAAACAACACTTTGTGGGAAACTATGTGATTAACCTCTTGAAAACTGACTATACAACACTGTGAGAGAATCTACATGTATAACTTCTCAAAAACAAATAATACAACTCTATGTAAGTATATATGCATGTAACTTCTTGAAAACTAACAACACAGCACAATGTGAGAATCTACAACCATAACTTCTTCAAAACAAATAGTACAACACAATCTTGAGAATCTACACGTGTAACTTATTGAAAAGTAACGATACAACCCTGTTTGAGAATCTCCACGTATAACTTATTGAAAATTAACGATACAACTCTGTGTGAGAATCTATATGTGTACCTACTTGAAAACTAACAAAACAACACCGTCTGAGAATCTGCACGTGTAACTTAATTAAAAGTAACGATACAACACTGTGTTTGAAGCTAAATGTGTAACTTCTTGACAATAAAGGACACAACCCTGTATGAGAATCTAAATGTGTAACTTCTTGAAAACTAAGGAAATAACTCTGTTTGAGACACTACATTAGTAACTTCTGGAAACTTAAAGATACAATACCTTCTGAGAATCTAAACGTGTAACTTATTGAAAAATAAGGATACACCCGGTGTGAGAATCTACATGGGTAACATATTGAAAACTAACAGTACAACACTGTGTGGGCATCTATAAGTGTATCTTCTTGAAAACTGAAGATACAACACTGTGAAAGAATCTACATGTATAATTTCTTAAAAACTAGCAATATAACACTGTGTGAATATCTAATTGCATAACTTCTTGAAAACTAACAATACAGCCCTGAGTTCAAAATTACATGCATAACTTCTTGAAAACAAATGATACAGAACTGTGTAAGAATCTATCTACTTAAATTATTGAAATCTAACTATACCACAATTGGTTCTAAAGTGAATCCATAACTACTTGAAAACTAACGAAATAACTCTGTGTGAGAAACTACATTAGTAACTTCTGGACAACAAACGATACAACACTGTGTGAGAAACTACATGTGTAACTTATTGAAAACAAATGATACAACTCTGTGTGAGAACAACATGTGTAACTTCTTGAAAACTAACGATACAACACTTTATGAGAAACTATATGTATAACTACCTGAAAACTAACGATACAACACTGTACGGGAAACTACATGCATAACTACCTGAAAACTAACGATACAATACTCTATGAGAAACTACACGTGTATCTTATTGAAAAGTAACGATACCACACTGTGTTTGAATCTATATGTGTAGCTTCTTGAAAATAAAGGACACAACACTGTCTGAGAATCTATACGTGCAACTTCTTGAAAAGTAAAGATACAAAACTGTGTGAAAATCTACACGTGAAACGAATTGAAAACTAAAGATACAACACTGTGTGGGGATCTATAAGCATAACTTCTTGAAAACAAATGATACAAGACTGTCTTGAGAATCTACACTTCTAACTTCTTGAAACTAAAGATATAACACTGTGTGAGAATCTTTATCATAACCCATTGAAAACTATCGATACTGTACTGTGTGAGAATCTATATACGTAACTTCTGGAACTATAATGTTGCAACCCTGAGATCTTAACTGAATGCATAACTTCTTGAAAACTGACAATACAACAGTGTGTGAGAATCCTTGCCTGTAACATATTGAAAAGTAACGATATAACACAGAGTAGAATCTATATACGTAAGTTCTGGAAAACTAAAGATACAGCACTATGAGAGAATCTACATGTGTAATTTCTTTAAAAAATGATAAAACACTGTGTGAGTATTTATGTATGTAACTTCTTGAAAACTAATTAAATAACTCTGTGTCAGAAACTACATTTGTAACTTCTGGAAAACTAACAACACTGCTTGAGAATCTACATGTGTAACTTTTTGAAATTTAACCACACAACACTGTGAGAATCTTCACATGTAACGTCTTGAACACTAAGTATAAAACAATTTGTGAGTAACTACATGTATAACACTTGAAAACTAATGATAGAAAACAGTGTGAGAAACTACATGTGTAACTTCTGGAAAATTAACGAGACAAAGCTGCCTGAACATCTATAATCTATAATCGTAACTTATTGAAAAAAATGGAAAGAACACTTTGCGGGATACTATGTAATATCTTGAAAACATACGATACAACATTGTGTGAGAATCTATATTCGTCACTTATTGAAAAATAATGATGCAGCACTTAATTCTAAGCTGAATACATAACTTCTTGAAAACTAACGATACAGCACTGTGTGACTATCTATGTATCTTCATGAAATATAACGATACAACTCTGGTTTCTAAACTGAAGTCATAACTTCATGAAAACTAAATAAATAATTCTGTGTCAGAAACTACATTAGTAACTTCTGGAAAAGAACGATACAACACTATCTAAGAATGTACACGTAAACCTATTGAAAATTAACGACACAACACTGTGTGAGATTCTACACGTGTAACTTATTGAAAATTAACGATAAAACACTGTCTAAGAAACTACACATGTAACTTACTGAAAAATAACGATACAACCCTGTGTGAGAATCAATATGTGTAAGTTCTTCAAACCTAATGATACAACACTGTCCGAGAATCTACACGTGCAACTTTTTGAAAATTAAAGATACAACACTTTGTGAGAATCTATATCTGTACCTTATTGAAAACTAACGATACAACACTGTGTGAGAAACTATATGTGAAACTACTGGAAAACTAACGATACAACACAGTCTGAGAATCTACACGTGTAACTTATTGAAAATTAAAGATACAACACTGTGTGAGAATCTACACTTGTACCTTATTGAAAACTAACGATATAACACTGTGTGAGAAACTACATGTCTAACTATATGAAAACTAACGATACAACACTATGTGAGAAACTACATGTGTAACTACTTGAAAACTAACTATACAACACTTTCTGAGAACCTACACATGTAACTTATATAAAACTAACGATACAACACTGTGTTTGAATCTATTTGCATAACTTCTTGAAAATAAAGGACACAACACTGTCTGAGAATCTATACATGTAATGTATTGAAAATTAAAGATACAACACTGTGTTAAAATCTGTGAGTGCAACTTATTGAAAATTAATGATACAACACTGTCTTGAGAATCTACAAGTATATCTTCTTGAAAACTAACGATACAACACTGTGAGAAACTATATCGTAACTTATTGAAAACTAACAGTAAAGCACTGTGTGAGAATCTTTCTACATAACTTCTTGAAATAACTTCTT
This sequence comes from Mesocricetus auratus, assembly GCF_017639785.1. Taxonomy (NCBI): domain Eukaryota; kingdom Metazoa; phylum Chordata; class Mammalia; order Rodentia; family Cricetidae; genus Mesocricetus; species Mesocricetus auratus. Next base: position 8,719 of record NW_024432992.1, on the reverse strand, counting down.
GAAACCTAATGATACAACACTGTGAATCTACATGTGCAATTTCTTAAAAAACAAACGATTCAAAAATGTATGAGTATCTATGTGCCTAACTTCTTGAAAACTAACGATACAGTATGGTGTGAGAATTTCTATGTAATTTCTTGAAATCTAACGATACAACTCTGAGTTCTAAACTGAATGCATAACTTCTTGAAAACTAACAAATTAACGCTGTGTGAGAAACAACATTCATAACTTCTGGAAAACAAACGATACAACAATGTCTGAGAATCTACACGTATAACTTATTGATGCAATACTGTCTATGAATCTACACATGTAACTAAATGAAAACTAATGATACAACACTGTGTGAGAAACTACCTGTGTAACTACTTGAAAACAAATGATACAACACTGTGTGATAAACTACATTGTCACTTGTTTAAAAGTAACAGTACAGCACTGTCTGAGTGTCGACACGTATATCCTATTGAAAAGTAACAATACAGCACTGTATTTGAATCCGTATGTGTAACTTCGTGCTAATGAAGACACAACACTGTCTGAGAATCTACACGTGTATATTATTGAAAATTAAAGATAAAACACTGTCTGAGAATCTACACGTGTAACTTATTGAAAACAAACGATACAGCACTGTGTGAGAATCTACATGTGTCACTAGTTTAAAACAATAGAACACAGTCTGAGTGTCTACACGTGTATCCTATTGAAAAGTAACAATACAGCACTGTGTTTGAATCTATATCTATAACTTCGTGAAAATGAAGGAAACAACACTGTCTGAGAAGCTACACGTGTACCTTATTGAAAACTAACGATACAACACTGTGTGAGAAATGACATGTGTAATTTCTTGAAACTAATGATACAACATAGTGTGAGAAGCTACATCCATAACTTCATGAAAACTAATGATACAAAGCTGCCTGCACATCTATACATGTAACTTATTGAAAACAAAGCTAACATTGCTATGTGGGAAACTATGTGAGTAACATCTTGAAAACAAACGATACAACACTGTGAGAGAATCTACATGTGTAACTTTTCAAAAAACAAGTGATACAACACTGTCTTCAGAATATACATGTGTAACTTATTGAAAACTAACGATACAGCACTGTGTGAGAATCTATCTACGAAACTTCTTGAAATCTAACGATACAACTCTGACATCTAAACTGAATGCATAACTTCTTGAAAACTAAAGAAATAACTCTGCGTGAGAAACGACATTAGTAACATCTGGAAAACTAACGATACTACACTTTCTGAGAATCTATACATTTAACTTATTGAAAATTAACGATACAAAACTCTTAGAATCTACAGGTGTAACTTATTGAAAATTAACGATACAACACTGTGTAAGGATCTACACGTGTAAATTATTGAAAATTAACGAAACAAGGGGGTCTGAGAACCTACACGTGTAACTTATTGAAAACTAAGGATACAACATTGTGTTTGAATCTATATGCATTACTACTTGAAAGTAAAGGACAAAACTCTGTCTCAGAATCTACACATGTAACTTACTGCAAACTAACCATACAACACTGAGTGAGAATCTATGTATGTAAGTTCCTGAAAACTAACGATACAACACAGTGTGAGAATTCCCACGTGTAACTTATGAAAATTAACAACACAACACTGTTTGAGAATCTAAATATGTAACATCTTGAAAAGTAACTATACAACACTGAGAGAGAATCTACAAGTGCAAATTCATAAAAAAAACGATATAACACTATGTGAAACATCTTGAAAACTAATGAAAAACTCTGAGAGAAATTACATTAGTAACTTCTGGAAACTTAACGATACAACACTGTCTGAGAATCTACACGTGTAACATATTGAAAATTAACGATAGAACACTATGTGAGAATCTACATATATACCTACTTGAAAACTAATGAAACAACACTGTTTGAGAATCTATACATGTAACTTAATAAAACCTAGTGATATAACACTGTCTGAGACTCTCACGTCTAACTTACTGAAAATTACCGATACAACACTGTGTGAGAAAATACATATGTAACTACTTGAAAACTAACGAAACAACACTCTCTGAAAATCTACCCGTGTATCTTATTGAATAGCAAAGATACAAAACTGTGTTTGAACCTATATACGCAACTTCTTAAAAATAAAGGACACAACACTCTCTGAGAAACTACTCGTGTAAACTCTTGAAACTAATCATACAATACTGCGTGAGAATCTATGTATAAGTTATTTGTAGCTAACAATGCATCACAGTGTGAAAATCTATCTACGTAATGTCTTAAAATCTAAGGATACAACTCTGTGTTCTAAACTGAATGCATAACTTCTTGAAAACTAACGAAATAACTCTGTGAGAAACGACATTATTAACTTCTGGAAAACTAACGATATAACACTGTCTGGGAAACTACATGTGTAAATACTTGAAAACTAATGAAACAACACTGTCTGAGAATCTATCTCCTCGTGTAATTTATTGAAAAGTAACGATACACCTTTGTGTTTGAAGCTAAATGTGTAACTTCTTGACAGTAAAGGACACAACCATGTCTGAGAATCCAAATGTGTAACTTCTTGAAAACTAAGGAAATAACTCCGTGTGAGACACTACATTAGTAACTTCTGGAAACTTAAAGATACAATACTTTCTGAGAATCTAAACGTGTACATTACTGAAAATTAATGATACACACGGTGTGGGAATCTACACATGTAACATATTGAAAACTAATGATACAACACTGTGTGGGAATCGAAAAGTGTACCTTCTTGAAAACTAAAGACACAACACTGTGAGAGACTCTACATGTATAATTTCTTAAAAACAATCAATACAACACCGTGTGAATATCTAATTGCCTAACTTCTTGAAAACTATTGATACAGCCCTCAGTTCTAAACTGAATGTATAACTTCTTGAAAACTAACGACACAGCAATGTGTGAGATTCTAACCGTGTAACGAATTGAAAACTAATGATACAACACTGTGTGAGAATCTATAAGCGTAACTTCTTAAAAACTAATGATACAAGACTGTCTTGAGAATCTACATGTGTAACTTCTTGAAAACTAATGATGCAACACTGTGTCAGAATCTTTCTCATAACTTATTGAAAACTATCCATACAGTACTGTGTGAGAATCTATATACCTAACTTCTTGAAATCTAAAGCTGCAACACTGAGCTCTTAACTGAATGCATAACTTCTTGAAAACTTAGAATACAACATTGTGTGAGAATCCCCACCTGTAACAAATTGAAAACTAACGATACAACACAGAGTGAGAATCTATATACAAAAGTTCTGGAAAACTAAAGATACAGCACTGTGTGAAAATCTATCTATGTAACTTCTTGAAATCTGATGACACAATTCTGTGTTCTAATATGCATGCATAACTTCTTGAAAACTAAGGAAATAACTATGTGTCAGAAACGACATTAGTAATTTCTGGAAAACTAACGATACAAAACAGCTTGAGAATATACATGTGTAACTTTTTGAAATTTAACCACACAACACTGTGAGAATATACACGTGTAACTTACAACATTGTCTGAGAATCTACATTTGTAACATTTTGAAAAATAACAATACAACAGTGTGTGAGGATGTATAACTCTAATGCCTTGAAAACTAAGTGATACAACACTTTCTGAGAATCTACACGTGTAACTAATTGAAATTTAACGATACAACATTGTATGAGAATCTACAGGTGAAATTATTGAAAATAAATGATACAACACTGTTTGAGAATCTACACATATAACTAATTTAAATTTAACGAAACAACAGTGTCTGAGAATCTACACGTGTGAAAATTAACGATACAACACTGTGTGAGAAACTACATGTGTATCATATTGAAAAGTAATGACACTACCTTGTGTTTAAATCTATGTGCGTAAAATCATGAAAATAAAGGACTCAACACTGTCTGAGAATCTACACGTGTAACTTTTTGAAAACTAACGATACAACACTGTCTGAGAATCTACACATGTAACATATTGAAAACCAACGGTACAACACTGTGTGAAAAACTGCACGTGTACCTTATTGAAAAGCAACGATACAACCTATGTTTGAATCTATATATGTAACTTCTACAACATAAAGGACTCAATACTGTCTGATAATTTAAATGTGTAACTTCCTGCAAACTAATGAAACAACACTGTGTGAGAAACTACGTGTGTAACTTCTTGAAAACCAGTGATACAACACAGTGTGAGAAACTACATGCGTAAATTCTTAAAAACTAACGATTCAAAGCTGCCTGCACATCTATACATGTAACTTATTGAAAAGAAAGGAAAAACCACTTTTTGGAAACTATGTCTGTAACATCGTGAAAGTAAAAGTTACAACATTGTGTGAGAATCAATATTCATACCTTATTGAAAATAACGATACACTACTGTGTGAGAATCAACCTATTTAAATTCTTGAAATCTAACGAAACAACGCTGAGTTCTAAACTGAATACATAACTTCTTGAAAACTTACGATACAAAACTGTATGAGAATACAAAATGTAACTTTTGAAAATTAACAATACAACACTGTGACAGAATCTATCTATGTAAATTCTTGAAATCTGATGATACAACTCTGAGTTCTAAACAGATGGCATAACTTCTTGGAAACTAATGAAATAACTCTGTGTTAGAAACTACATTAGTAACTTTCTGGAAAACGAACGATACAACACTGTGTGAGAAACTACATGTGTAACTACTTGAAAACTAAGTAGACATCACTGTGTGAGAATCTACACCTGTATCTTATTGAAAAGTAAGGATACAAGCCTGCGTTTGAATCTATATGTGTAATTTCTTGAAAATAAAGAACACAACACTGTCTGACAATCTACACATGTAACTTGTTGAAAACTAATTATACAACAATGTTTGAGAAACTATATGTGTAACTTCTTGAAACATAATGATACAAAGGTGTCTGTACATCTATATGCGTAATTTATTGAAAACAAAGGAAACAACACTATTTGAGATAATAGGTGAGTAACATCTTGAAAACTAACGATACAGCACTGTGTGAGAATCTATATACGTAACTTCTTGAAATGTAACGATACAACACTCTGTGAGAATCCACTCGTGTAACTTCTTGAAAACATACGATAAAACACTGAGTGAGAATCTATGTACATAAATTCTTGAAATCTAACAATACCACACAGTGTGAGACTCTCAACGTGTAACTTATAAAAATTAACGAAACAACACTGTTTGAGAAACTACATGTGTAACATCTTGAAAACTAACGATGCAACACTGTGAGAGAATCTACTTGTGCAACTTCTTAAAAAGCAACGATACAACACTGTGTGAGTTTTTATGTGTGTAACTTCTTTAAAATTAACTATACAGCACTAATGAAGCTATTCAATGCTGTAAGGAGAACAATATAATTATTTGCCATAGAGAGAGTAGCACAAGCTAGGAGTCAGAAGTGTAGCTGATTTCCAAGAGAAAAGAGAGGCTCTTTTTCCTTTCAATTCGTTTTATATCTGCCTGTGTTAATTCTCTTGTCCCTGCCCTGTAGGTTCACTCCTACAATTCCCCTTTTAGTCTAAATAGAAGTTCTTAATTTTATACAAACTCAAACATATACAACATATATACATAAAAGGTGACAATTATGTTATAATCTAATTATCCTAAGCTAAACATATCCATTCAACCTAAATTGTATACTTGTCTGAAATGGATGCCTAAGTCTGAACACCTCCTTCCAATCCCAACCCTAAAATAATTGCAAGTTAACATTAACAGTTATAAACTATTCTCTAATATCAATAGTAGGGAGAAGGGACATGGAATTCTCAAACTTACTTCCTGGTGAAGTGGATGATGACAATCATGGGGACACGAGGGAAGAAATTGTAGTGTAACAAGAGTCTTAAGTAGGTCAATTAGTTTCTGTTTGGCAGGAGAGGCTTGACTGCAGTTCTGGATTGAATCTCTTGTCTGAAGCTCTGATCAGATTTTAGAAGATACACTGTATCAGTTCCTTGGTCTGGACATGTGTCGAGTGATGTAGTTCCAAGCTGGTTTCAGGCTGGTGCTTGTCAGGTTGGGTCGATTATGTGGGGCAATTTAGATGTATCCAGTCGAATCAGGTGGAGTCGAGGAAGTGAATCCCCATTCTCTTTCTGAAGCAGTTGAAGATCGCTTTCAAGAAACCCTTTTTCCTCTGGAAAACTGAAATATTAATGTTAGCACAGAAATTTTAATTTTTCTGTGTATGAATACTGGGAAAGGCGACCCTAAGGAAGATAATACACAAAATTTTCATCCTGTACCCGGCCCAGAGGGGACTGTAAATCTAAGGGGGTATGAGGAGGGGTTTTCCAGAGGAATCATGGGTAATAGATTCAGAAGCAACATTAAAAGGGCATTCTTCTTTTTTCAAGGTTGCCAGCCAAGTTTGGGCTGAGCGACCACTCTCTAAAGCAATCATGGCTTGTAATGTAATTTTCTTATCCCGAGAACTTTGGGCTTTCAGATGGCAAATCAGCCAGAAACATAATACACATTCTCCTAGACAACAAACAAGGAACAATCCCGCCCCTATCCATTCCTTTGTCCAGAGCCTTCTGTTGCACCCGTGGCTATCAGCGCCGCACTCAATATGTCCACCCTCACCCTACTATCCACCAAGGGATCCTTCCATTAGTGAGATTATCCCTTTTGAGTCTGATGCAAGGAGAGCCTCTTTTAAGAGAAAATCACATAGTACCATTTAACTGAATACTGGTTAAATTAAAACTCTCAATCTTTTGTTCTGGGGCAGGTATGCAGGACACATCCATATCACAGGAAGTAGAAAACAGGGTAGGCAACAGTGAAGAATTGAAATGAAATGGCATGGGAACTGGCCAAGCCCTGGTCACTGCCCAGAGCATCATATTTTTCGCATTAACTATCCAGGCTTGTAGTATAAAAATCATCATCCAATAAACGGCCCTCATTCTTATGATAATCTTTCAAAGTTTACCCTTAAACTACACAGCACAAGCGTTCCTGTCCTGGTTCATGACACCGTAGTCAAAAGCAGCAGCAAGATACTACTATAAACCCTAAAATACAAAAAGAATTCCATATAAGGGATCCAATCCAAATATCTCCTGTACTTCTTGTTGGCCTCAGTTGTTTAATCAGAGGGTCAAGGTCGTGGGCCTCAGTTGTTCAATCAGTGGGTCAAGGAAGACGTTTTGGCTTGGGTGCTCAAGAAGATAGATATTATCAATCCTATCCAAAGCATCTCAGCAGCAACAGGTGCGTTCTTCTCCGGGCACATGACACCGCAACCACCAGCAGCAGCAGAGCACCACCACAACTATTAATATCAGGATGAGTGTTACATCTAAAGGGCTGATGTCTCCAATCAGGATCCTTTGCATCCTGTATCGGGCTGCCTCTGCAACCATAAGATATTCTTTGCTCAGGGGTGTTTTTCCCTGGGTTAATTGCTCATCAGGCAAGGGCGTAATTAATCTGACTGGGAGCCAGTGTGCCCCATTTTCTTTGGAATCATATATGGCAGCAGAGCCTTTTCCCCAGATCAGGACCGGATCAGGTCCTTTCCACTGTCCTGTCATGGGATCCCTCCACAAGGCCTTGGCATACTCTTGTCGAGTTGTAGGATGCCAATGTCTATCAGCTGCCCGATTTTCCCTGCTCATCTAGTGTCAGAAAGTTTAACACAAAGAGTGCATGAGCAAGCAGGAGCTACTGATTGCCCTTGTGGGGAAATAGAACCTCTTGAGCCCTTAATCTGTCAATAGTATTTTTTAAGGTTTGATGGGCTCTTTCCACAATCCACTGCCCCTGGGGATTATAGGGGATACCAGTGATATGTTTAATGCCTAATTGTAAACAAAACTGTTTAAACTTGGAACTGGTATATCCAGGGCCATTATCTGACTTTATGGTGGTGGGTTGGCCCAGGATGGCAAAGATATGCATTAGATGACTAATAATATCTTTGGCAGCTTCTCCACCATGGGCGGACGCAGTAATAAATCCGCTACAAGTATGCACGGTTACATGAACAAATCAGAGCTTACCAAAGGCAGGGAGATGAGTAACATCCATTTGCCAGATTTGTCCTGGCACTAATCCTCTTGGGTTGGCCCCAATATGAGGTTCAGGCAAATAAATTAAAAAGCTCTTGCAGGTCCTGACAATCTCTCGAGCCTGCCCTCTGGTGATGGAGAGTCTTTGTCTTAGGATTTGAGCATTAAAATGGTGTAAAGAATGGGCTTCTTGAGCTGCTTTAATTCCTTTCTGCTCAGAAAGGAACACCATGGGCATATGGGTGGCTAAATCTGCCAACTCATTTCCTTTAGCCAGGGGGCCGGATAAATCTGTATGTGCCCGAATATGTCCAATAATAAATGGATATTGTCTAATTATTTTTTGAATATCTGAAAATATTTTAAATGTAGGCCCCTGGGATTGTATGGTGTGTACCATTTCTAGCTTAGATAGGGCCCTTACTACATATTGGCTATCTGAATACAAATTAATGGGGCAATGGGCAAAATCTTGTAAAGCTTTTTGTGCGGCAAACAACTCAACCAATTGTGCTGAATCAAGGCCTGTATCAAAAACAATCGCCTTTTCTTTAACCACATAGTCTGCACGCCCATTT
>NW_024432991.1:0-13463 GCF_017639785.1 Mesocricetus auratus | reverse complement strand
TGAATAATAATGTTTCATTTGTATCAAGATGTTAGCAACTCTGCTGGAGGATCTTATTATTCCAGCTATCTCAAGGAGATTAACTGCATTAACCACATAAGAGGAATCTGATACAATATTGAGGGGTCCTGGAAAAGCCTCAAGAACCTCCAGTACTATCAGACATTCTACAACTTGAGGTGAAGTTTCATTATATTGTTTAGATATAACCCTATCCTTGACCACATAAGCTCCCATACCAGTTTTTGATCCATCAGTGTACACCACAGTCCCATCTGGGAGTGGGTCTTTAGCTGTCACTTGTGGAAACACTATAGCCTGGTTTAGGGCAAACTGTAAAATTGGATGCTTTGGAAAATGATTATCAATTTGTCCTGAAAAGGAAGTAACTAAAACTGCCCAATCACTAGATGTGGCTGCCAAGGTCTGAACTTGTGCAGCAGTATAAGGCACAATCAAGGAATCAGGATCCCTGCCAAAATGTGTAACAGCTGCTTTTATTCCGCGAAGCGTGAGCTGTGCAACAGCATCAGGGTACCAGTCAATAATCTTAGCAGGGGAAGCATTTGGATGAATCCAAAGTAATGGTCCATGTTGCCACAGGACTGCAGTTGGCAATTGAGCTGTCTTAAAAACACACAGATTAAAAGGTAGTGACTCCTCAATTCGTTGTAATTGTGCTTCCTGTAAGGCCTCTTCCACCATCTGTAAGGCTCGGTGGGCGGCAGGGGTAAATTTTCTGGGTGAGGAGATATGAGGCTCACCCTCCAGGAGATCGAAGAGGGGTTTTAGATCAGCAGATGGAATTTTTAAAAAGGGCCTCAACCAATTTATATCTCCCAGAAGTTTCTGAAAATCATTTAATGTTTGTAAGTGGTCTTTGCGAATTTCTATTTTCTGAGGAACTATATTTTTGGGAGTAATCTTTGAGCCCAAAAAGAGGCCTGTATCTGCAATTTGAACCTTTTCTGAGGCAATCTCTAATCCCCACTGTTTTAATTCAGCCACCAGCATGGGAAAAGCCTTTTGTAAAACATCTAACTCTTTGTGACAAATAAGAATATCGTCCATATAATGGATAACGATTAAAGATGTAAATTGCTTCCTAATTGGCTCCAAAGCCTCCTGCACATATAGCTGACATATTGTTGGGCTATTGGCCATGCCTTGCGGCAGTACCTTCCACTGAAATCTCTTGTCTGGTTCCATATGATTAAGAGAAGGGATAGTGAAGGCAAACCTTGGTCTATCCCGTGGGTAAAGTGGAATAGAGAAGAAACAATCCTTAATATCTATAATAATAAGCTTCCAATCTTGAGGAAGTGCAGAAAGCAAAGGAAGGCCTCTTTGAACAGGGCCAAAAAGATGCATCTGATTGTTAATGGCCCGCAGGTCGTGGAGTAATCTCCACTTCCCAGATTTCTTCTTAATAACAAAAATTGGTGTATTCCATGGGGAGGTAGAAGGCTCTAGATGCCCCAGCCGTTCCTGTTCTTGCACTAATCTTGTGACAGCCTCTAATTTTTCAGAGGATAGAGGCCATTGAGAGACCCATAACGGCTCCTCTGTTTTCCATGGTATGGGTCGTGAAGCCTCAACGGCCCCTAAATAAAACCCAGTCCTTTTCTACCCCGATTTCCGTGTTGTGTAATGGGTTTTATTCTGCCTTGTTCTTGCCTACCCAAGCCTCTACCATTTGTATACCCCATCTTTGCCATAATGGCTGATGCCTGGGGGAGTATTCATTAGTTAGGGTCATGCCCATGGCTTGTAACACATCTCGTCCCCATAAATTTACAGGGAGTGGCAACACATAGGGGGTAAAACATCCCTGTTTGCCTTCAGCATCCCGCCAGGTTAAGGCTGAGGCACTGATGGCAGGAGAGGACTGGTATCCAAGACCTTGTAGAGAATGAGATGAAACAACAGTGGGCCAAGACTTCGGCCACCAATGGAGTGAAATAATGCTTTTGTCTGCTCCCGAATCCATTATCCCTTCAAATTCTTTTCCATTAATTAACAATTTTATTGTAGGTCTCTCATTTAGGGGTATAGCCAGATAGGCTGAATCACTTCCAGAAGATCCCATAGCCCTTTTTTGTAAAGTGTAGGTTTCTCCATCCCCGAGGGAGGGCAGCAACACCAGTTGTGCAATTCTATCTCCCTGCTTTATAGAAAATACACCCCGAGGGCTAGAACAGAGAACTTGAATCTCCTCTTTATGATATGGGTCAACAATCCCAGGATATATAATGAGTCCCTGTAAAGTTAAGGAGCCACGGCCCAGAATAAGCCCAATGGTGGCAGGGGGCAAAGGTCCAGGGGAATGGACTGGGACCGGTTGAACATTCATTTGGGGCATGAGTAAGAAGTCGGAGGCGGCACGCAAGTCCATTCCGGAGGTTCCTCGGAAACCTCTACTTCCTCTTGATTGCTTTTCTGAAATTGGTTCCCATATTTCTGAGGGCCCTGGGACCATGGGCCCCGTGACCCGTTTTTTGATTGGGGTACCTTGGATTCTTCAATAGGGGGCAGAAGCCTCCCTTTACATCCCGGACTGACCTGCATTCGCTAGCCCTATGATAACCTTTACCACAACGATAGCAAAGCTTCGATTCTCTTGTTCTTTCAGGGGCTTGACAATCTTTCTTAAGGTGCCCCATTCTCCCACAATTAAAACAAGCTTTTCGATTAGATAAATCTCTATACCTGTGCGTTTGTAAAATGGCGGCAGCTAGTCCTGCATTGGTTAGGGGTCCCCCAGCTCCCTGCACACTCTGAGCCAATCTTGTAAACCTTTGCTTTTGCGAGGGGCGATAGCCGCTCGACATTCCTGGGTTGCTTGTTCATAGACAAGTTGCTCAATCAGGGGCATAGCTTGTTCTGAATCACCAAAGATGCGACTGGCGGCCTCTGTCATTCTGGCCACAAAGTCTGAAAATGGCTCTTGGGGTCCTTGGACAATCTTTGTAAGGTGTCCACTGGACTCTCCCCTTTTGTGAGGGCCTTCCATGCTTTAATAGCGGCGGCCGACACCTGACCATAGACGCCCCAGATGTAGTTGGTTTGATTAAGGGCATGTTGACCCTGACCTGTCAGCATTTCAAATGTCCACTGCCTCTGATTCTCATCTTCAGCCGTGGCATTAACTCTAGCTTGTGCCTGGGCTGCATCATACCAGAGAGCCTTCCATTCCATGTATTGTCCCATGTTGGGAAGCACTGCTTTCACTGTCGTTTGCCAGTCAGTGGGAGTCATGGCAAAATTAGCAAGCCTTTCCACCTGTAATGTGGTAAAGTTAGCATTGACCCCATAATTACGAACGGATTCGGCCAATTCTTTAATTTGATTGTAATCTACGGGGGTATGTACTCTTCCGCCTTCCACATTCTCGAATACTGGAAAAGCCATTTGTATTTTTCTCCGTTCCTCTAAAGGTAAAAAGGAGTCAGTACCAGTATTCAGCCGAAGCTCATATGGCGGAGGCGCTGAGGAGCGTGAGCCCGCCGGATTTATAGGCGGTGGCCTCACATTCATTTTTGTTTTCAGTGGCCGGTGTCTATCAGGGTGATATCTTTCTTCCTCATACCGTGCCACCTCCTCCTCTAGATCACCTTCTTCGCTAGAATCCAGAGTGTCAGAATCAGAATTATCTAGCTCCAAGGCTTCTAGCTCTACTGCAGGGTATAGACTAGATTCTGGCTTTTTCTTTTTCTTAGATTTGTTAAGGGGTGAATGATAACTCCCTTCTTTCTCTCCCCCTTTCTTAACTTCCTGGGGAGGGCCTTTTTTCTTAGACATGTCTTTTCTTTTGCGAGCTCCCATTCTCTCACTCCGTTCAGTTTCTGACATGCTATCCTGAACTTCCTCTAAGGTTCCCTGACTTTCTATTATAGCAGGGTGACAGGCCTCATCCTCCAAGCAGTTTTTAACTAGCTTCCAAATGGCTTTGGTACCTAAGCAGAGATCTCCTTCTGCATGCTTCCTGTCTAGTTCTTTACCTAGCTTGTTCCATGAGGCCACAGTGAGGGACCCGGAACAAGCATACCATGGTGCCACTCTATCTACCTCCTTCACAAAATTTTGAAGTGTTCGTGGTGCAATTTTAAGATCTCTTTGTTTTAGCACAGTCTGTAAGGCTGTAACCACTGACTGTGACGACCCCATCGCGCTGACAGCTTATCTAAAAAACGCGCTCAACTCCGTTACCAGACTGACAGCACCAGACTGACAGCACCAGACTGACAGCACCAGACTGACAGCGCCAGATGGACAGCGCCAGATGGACAGCGCCAGACACGATGAAGGAGAAGGACAAACAGGACTAGCACCAAAGCCTCCACTGACCCGTCCCACGGTGATGACAAACTAAGGCCAAAGTCGAGAAAAGGGTTGTTCAGGATAAAGCATACCTCTCTGAACCTACGTCCCTGCAGTTCTGAATCCGCCCCGTTTTCCGAGGGGTCTCCCGCGGCGCCGGCGATGTTGAAGAGTTCCCGGGTTTCGGCACCAGATGTCCCGCGCTACCGTCTCGCCAGCAAGAACGACGCAGAACACTCGGATCCTTCTGCAGTAAAGCTTTAATGCATCTTGAGAGATAGATGATCAGCTTCTTAGAGGGAGACCCCAAGCTAAGAAACCCAGCCCCTTATATAAGCCTAGGAGCTCCGAGTGAGATGTGTAGAGCCGGGATTGGTGGTTTGCACATCACCCCAGATGACGTCACGGGAGAGGCACAGTTTAAACGGTTAACTCCAACTGACAGCGACAGTTAACTCTAACTGACAGCGACAGTTAACTCCAACTGACAGCGACAGTTAACTCCAACTGACAGCGACAGTTAACTCCAACTGACAGCGACAGTTAACTCCAACTGACAGTGGATGTCAGCGCCATCTTCTAACGGCAATAGCGATAGCGAGGGCGGCTCCTCACAACAAACAATGTTGTAATGTTAGTTTTCATGAACATACGCATGTAGAGTCTCAAACAGTTTGGTATCGTAAGTTTTCATGAAATTAAGCATGTAGTTTCTCACAGAGTGTTGTATGTGTATTTTTCATGAAGTTAAGCAAGTAGTTCCACAAACAATGTTGTATCGTTAGTTTTCATGAAAATAAGCATGTAGAGTCTCAAACAGTTTGGTATCATTAGTTTTCATCAAGTTAAGCATGTTGTGTCTCAAACACTATTGTATCGATAGTTTTCATGAATTTAAGCAGGTAGTGTCACAAACAAAGTTGTATCGTTTGTTTTCATGAACACAAGCATGTAGATCTCAAACAGTTTGGTATCGTTAGTTTTCATCAAGTTAAGCATGTTGTTTCTCAAACAGTATTGTATCGATAGTTTTCATGAAGTTAAGCAAGTAGTTTCACCACCAGTGTTATATCGTAAGTTTTCATGAAATTCAGCATGTAGTTTCTCACACAGTGTTGTACTGGTAGTTTTCATGAAGTTAAGCAAGTAGTTACACAAACAGTGTTGTATCATTAGTTTTCATGGTGTTAAGCGCGTACTTTCACAAACAATGTTGTATCGTTAGTTTTCATGAACATAAGCAGGTAGAGTCTCAAACAGTTTCGTATCGTTAGTTTTCATCAAGTAAAGCATGTTGTTTCGAAATCAGTGTTGTATATGTACTTTTCATGAAGTTAAGCAAGTAGGTTCACAAACAAAGTTGTATCGTTAGTTTTCATAAAGTTAAGCAGGTAGTGTCACAAACAAAGTTGTATCGTTAGTTTTCATGAACATAAGCATGTAGAGTCTCAAACAGTTTGGTATCGTAAGTTTTCATGAAATTAAGCATGTAGTTTCTCACACAGTGTTGTATCGTTAGTTTTCATCAAATTAAGCGGGTAGTTTCTCACACAGTGTTGTATGTGTATTTTTCATGAAGTTAAGCAAGTAGTTACACAAACAATGTTGTATCGTTAGTTTTCATGAACATAAGCATGTAGAGTCTCAAACAGTTTGGTATCGTTAGTTTTCATCAAGTTAAGCATGTTGTTTCTCAAACAGTATTGTATCGATAGTTTTCATGATGTTAAGCAAGTAGTTTCACAATCAATGTTGTATCGTTAGTTTTCATGAAGTTAAGCAGGTAGTGTCACAAACAAAGTTGTATCGTTAGTTTTCATGAACATAAGCATGTAGAGTCTCAAACAGTTTGGTATCGTTAGTTTTCATCAAGTTAAGCATGTTGTTTCTCAAACAGTATTGTATTTCATGAAGTTAAGCAAGTAGTTTCACCACCAGTGTTATATCGTAAGTTTTCATGTAATTCAGCATGTAGTTTCTCACACAGTGTTGTATCGATAGTTTTCATGAAGTTAAGCAAGTAGTTTCACAATCAATGTTGTATTGTTAGTTTTCATGAAGTTAAGCAGGTAGTGTCACAAACAAAGTTGTATCCTTAGTTTTCATGAACATAAGCATGTAGAGTCTCAATCAGTTTGGTATCGTTAGTTTTCATCAAGTTAAGCACGTTGTTTCTCAAACAGTATTGTATCGATAGTTTTCATGAAGTTAAGCAAGTAGTTTCACCACCAGTGTTATATCGTAAGTTTTCATGAAGTTAAGCATGCAGGTTCTCACACAGTGTTGTATTGGTAGTTTTCATGAAGTTTAGCAAGTAGTTACACAAACAGTGTTGTATCGTTAGTTTTCATGGAGTTAAGCGCGCAGATTCACAAACATTGTAGTATCGTTAGTTTTCATGAACATAAGCATGTAGAGTTTCAAACAGTTTGGTATCGTAAGTTTTCATGACATTAAGCATGTCGTTTCTCACACAGTGTTGTATCATTAGTTTTCCTGGTGTTAAGCGCGTAGTTTCACAAACAATGTTGTTTCGTTAGTTTTCATGAACATAAGCATGTAGAGTCTCAAACAGTTTGGTATCGTTAGTTTTCATTAAGTTAAGCATGTTGTTTCTCAAACAATATTTTATCGATAGTTTTCATGGAGTTAAGCACGTAGTTTCACAAACAATGTTGTATTGTTAGTTTTCATGAACATAAGCATGTAGAGTCTCAAACAGTTTGGTATCGTTAGTTTTCATCAAGTTAAGCATGTTGTTTCTCAAACACTATTGTATCGAAAGTTTTCATGAAGTTAAGCAGGGAGTTTCACCACCAGTGTTTATCGTAAGTTTTCATGAATTTAAGCATGTAGTTTCTCACACAGTGTTGTATTGGTAGTTTTCATGATGTTAAGCAAGTAGTTACACAAACAGTGTTGTATCGTTACTTTTCATGGAGTTAAGTGCGTATGTTTCACAAACAATGTTGTAACGTTAGTTTTCATGAACATATGCATGTAGAGTCTCAAACAGTTTGGTATCGTAAGTTTTCATGAAATTAAGCATGTAGTTTCTCACAGAGTGTTGTATGTGTATTTTTCATGAAGTTAAGCAAGTAGTTCCACAAACAATGTTGTATCGTTAGTTTTCATGAACATAAGCATGTAGAGTCTCAAACAGTTTGGTATCATTAGTTTTCATCAAGTTAAGCATGTTGTGTCTCAAACACTATTGTATCGATAGTTTTCATGAAGTTAAGCAAGTAGTGTCACAAACAAAGTTGTATCGTTTGTTTTCATGAACACAAGCATGTAGATCCTCAAACAGTTTGGTATCGTTAGTTTTCATCAAGTTAAGCATGTTGTTTCTCAAACAGTATTGTATTTCATGAAGTTAAGCAAGTAGTTTCACCACCAGTGTTATATCGTAAGTTTTCATGAAATTCAGCATGTAGTTTCTCACACAGTGTTGTATTGGTAGTTTTCATGAAGTTAAGCAAGTAGTTACACAAACAGTGTTGTATCATTAGTTTTCATGGTGTTAAGCGCGTAGTTTCACAAACAATGTTGTATCGTTAGTTTTCATGAACATAAGCAGGTAGAGTCTCAAACAGTTTCGTATCGTTAGTTTTCATCAAGTTAAGCATGTTGTTTCTCAATCAGTGTTGTATCGATAGTTTTCATGAAGTTAAGCAAGTAGTTTCACAAACAAACTTGTATCGTTAGTTTTCATGAACATAAGCATGTAGTGTCTCAAACAGTTTGGTATCGTTAGTTTTCATGAAATTAAGCATGTAGTTCCTCACTCAGTGTTGTATGTGTACTTTTCATGAAGTTAAGCAAGTAGTTTCACAAACAAAGTTGTATCGTTAGTTTTCATGAACATAAGCATGTAGAGTCTCAAACAGTTTGGTATCGTTAGTTTTCATCAAGTTAAGCATGTTGTTTCTCAATCACAGTATTGTATCGATAGTTTTCATGAAGTTAAGCAAGTAGTGTCACAAACAATGTTGTATCGTTAGTTTTCATGAACATAAGCATGTAGATCCTCAAACAGTTTGGTATCGTTAGTTTTCATAAAGTTAAGCATGTTGTTTCTCAAACAGTATTGTATTTCATGAAGTTAAGCAAGTAGTTTCACCACCAGTGTTATATCGTTAGTTTTCATGAAATTCAGCATGTAGTTTCTCACACAGTGTTGTATTGGTAGTTTTCATGAAATTAAGCAAGTAGTTACACAAACAGTGTTGTATCGTTACTTTTCATGAAGTTAAGTGCGTTGTTTCACAAACAATGTTGTAACGTTAGTTTTCATGAACATATGCATGTAGAGTCTCAAACAGTTTGGTATAATTAGTTTTCATCAAGTTAAGCATGTTGTGTCTCAAACACTATTGTATCGATAGTTTTCATGAAGGTAAGCAAGTAGTGTCACAAACAAAGTTGTATCGTTAGTTTTCATGAACATAAGCATGTAGAGTCCTCAAACAGTTTTGTATCGTTAGTTTTCATCAAGTTAAGCATGTTGTTTCTCAAACAGTATTGATAGTTTCATGAAGTTAAGCAAGTAGTTTCACCACCAGTGTTATATCGTAAGTTTTCATGAAATTCAGCATGTAGTTTCTCACACAGTGTTGTATTAGTAGTTTTCATGAAGTTAAGCAAGTAGTTACACAAACAGTGTGGTATCATTAGTTTTCATGGTGTTAAGTGCGTAGTTTCACAAACAATGTTGTATCGTTAGTTTTCATGAACATAAGCAGGTAGAGTCTCAAACAGTTTGGTATCGTTAGTTTTCATCAAGTTAAGCATGTTGTTTCTCAATCAGTGTTGTATCGATAGTTTTCATGAAGTTAAGCAAGTAGTTTCACAAACAAAGTTGTATCGTTAGTTTTCATGAACATAAGCATGTAGTGTCTCAAACAGTTTGGTATCGTTAGTTTTCATGAAATTAAGCATGTAGTTTCTCACACAGTGTTGTATGTGTATTTTTCATGAAGTTAAGCAAGTAGTTTCACAAACAATGTTGTATCGTTAGTTTTCATGAAGTTAAGCAGGTAGTGTCACAAACAAAGTTGTATCGTTAGTTTTCATGAACATAAGCATGTAGAGTCTCAAACAGTTTGGTATCGTAAGTTTTCATGAAATTAAGCATGTAGTTTCTCACACAGTGTTGTATGTGTATTTTTCATGAAGTTAAGCAAGTAGTTTCACAAACAATGTTGTATCGTTAGTTTTCATGAAGTTAAGCAGGTAGTGTCACAAACAAAGTTGTATCGTTAGTTTTCATGAACATAAGCATGTAGAGTCTCAAACAGTTTGGTATCGTTAGTTTTCATCAAGTTAAGCATGTTGTTTCTCAAACAGTATTGTATCTATAGTTTTCATGAAGTTAAGCAAGTAGTTTCACCACCAGTGTTATATCGTAAGTTTTCATGAAATTAAGCATGTAGGTTCTCACACAGTGTTGTATTGGTAGTTTTCATGAAGTTAAGCAAGTAGTTACACAAACAGTATTGTATCGATTAGTTTTCATGGAGTTAAGCGCGTAGTTTCACAAACAATGTTGTATCGTTAGTTTTCATGAACATAAGCATGTAGAGTCTCAAACAGTTTGGTATCGTTAGTTTTCATCAAGTTAAGCATGTTGTTTCTCACAACAGTGTTGTATCGTATAGTTTTCATGAAGTTAAGCAGGTAGTTTCACAAACAATGTTGTATCGTTAGTTTTCATGAAACATAAGCATGTAGAGTCTCAAACAGTGTTGGTATCGTTAGTTTTCATCAAGTTAAGCATGTTGTTTCTCAAACAATGTTGTATCGATAGTTTTCATGGAGTTAAGCACGTAGTTTCACAAACAATGTTGTATCGTTAGTTTTCATGAACATTAAGCATGTAGAGTCTCAAACAGTTTGGTATCGTAAGTTTTCATGAAATTAAGCATGTAGTTTCTCACACAGTGTTGTATGTGTATTTTTCATGAAGTTAAGCACGTAGTTTCACAAACAATGTTGTATCGTTAGTTTTCATGAACATAAGCATGTAGAGTCTCAAACAGTTTGGTATCGTAAGTTTTCATGAAATTAAGCATGTAGTTTCTCACACAGTGTTGTATCGTGTAGTTTTCATGAAGTTAAGCAAGTAGTTTCACACAGTGTTGTATGTTAGTTTTCATGAAGTTAAGCAAGTAGTTACTCAAACAATGTTGTATCGTTAGTTTTCATGAACATAAGCATGTAGAGTCTCAAACAGTTTGGTATCGTTAGTTTTCATCAAGTTAAGCATGTTGTTTCTCAATCACAATTGTATCGATAGTTTTCATGAAGTTAAGCAAGTAGTGTCACAAACAAAGTTGTATCGTTAGTTTTCATGAACATAAGCATGTAGATCCTCAAACAGTTTGGTATCGTTAGTTTTCATCAAGTTAAGCATGTTGTTTCTCAAACAGTATTGTATCGATAGTTTTCATGAAGTTAAGCAAGTAGTTTCACAAACAATGTTGTATCGTTAGTTTTCATGAAGTTAAGCAGGTAGTGTCACAAACAAAGTTGTATCGTTAGTTTTCATGAACATAAGCATGTAGAGTCTCAAACAGTTTGGTATCGTTAGTTTTCATCAAGTTAAGCATGTTGTTTCTCAAACAGTATTGTATTTCATGAAGTTAAGCAAGTAGTTTCACCACCAGTGTTATATCGTAAGTTTTCATGAAATTCAGCATGTAGTTTCTCACACAGTGTTGTATTGGTAGTTTTCATGAAGTTAAGCAAGTAGTATACACAAACAGTGTTGTATCGTTACTTTTCATGGAGTTAAGTGCGTAGTTTCACAAACAATGTTGTAACGTTAGTTTTCATGAACATAAGCATGTAGAGTCTCAAACAGTTTGGTATCGTAAGTTTTCATGAAATTAAGCATGTAGTTTCTCACACAGTGTTGTATGTGTATTTTTCATGAAGTTAAGCAAGTAGTTCCACAAACAATGTTGTATCGTTAGTTTTCATGAACATAAGCATGTAGAGTCTCAAACAGTTTGGTATCGTTAGTTTTCATCAAGTTAAGCATGTTGTTTCTCAATACAATGTTGTATCGATAGTTTTCATGAAGTTAAGCAAGTAGTGTCACAAACAAAGTTGTATCGTTAGTTTTCATGAACATAAGCATGTAGATCCTCAAACAGTTTGGTATCGTTAGTTTTCATGAAATTAAGCATGTAGTTTCTCACACAGTGTTGTATCGAGTAGTTTTCATGAAGTTAAGCAAGTAGTTTCACAAACAATGTTGTATCGTTAGTTTTCATGAACATAAGCATGTAGAGTCTCAAACAGTTTGGTATCGTTAGTTTTCATCCAGTTAAGCATGTTGTTTCTCAAACAGTATTGTTTCGATAGTTTTCATGAAGTTAAGCAAGTAGTTTCACCACCAGTGTTATATCGTAAGTTTTCATGAAATTCAGCATGTAGTTTCTCACACAGTGTTGTATTGGTAGTTTTCATGAAGTTAAGCAAGTAGTTACACAAACAGTGTTGTATCGTTAGTTTTCATGGAGTTAAGTGCGTAGTTTCACAAACAATGTTGTAACGTTAGTTTTCATGAACATAAGCATGTAGAGTCTCAAACAGTTTGGTATCGTAAGTTTTCATGAAATTAAGCATGTAGTTTCTCACACAGTGTTGTATCGTGTAGTTTTCATGAAGTTAAGCAAGTAGTTTCACAAACAATGTTGTATCGTGAGTTTTCATGAACATAAGCAGGTAGAGTCTCAAACAGTTTCGTATCGTTAGTTTTCATCAAGGTAAGCATGTTGTTTCTCAATCAGTGTTGTATTGATAGTTTTCATGAAGTTAAGCAAGTAGTTTCACAAACAAACTTGTATCGTTAGTTTTCATGAACATAAGCATGTAGTGTCTCAAACAGTTTGGTATCGTTAGTTTTCATGAAATTAAGCATGTAATTCCTCACTCAGTGTTGTATGTGTACTTTTCATGAAGTTAAGCAAGTGGTTTCACAAACAAAGTTGTATCGTTAGTTTTCATGATCATAAGCATGTAGAGTCTCAAACAGTTTGGTATCGTAAGTTTTCATGAAATTAAGCACGTAGTTTCTCACACAGTGTTGTATCGTTAGTTTTCATCAAATTAAGCAGGTAGATTCTCACACAGTGTTGTATGTGTATTTTTCATGAAGTTAAGCAAGTAGTTACTCAAACAATGTTGTATCGTTAGTTTTCATTAACATAAGCATGTACAGTCTCAAACAGTTAGGTATCGTTAGTTTTCATCTAGTTAAGCATGTTGTTTCTCAATCACAATTGTATCGATAGTTTTCATGAAGTTAAGCAAGCAGTGTCACAAACAAAGTTGTATCGTTAGTTTCATGAACATAAGCATGTAGATCCTCAAACAGTTTGGTATCGTTAGTTTTCATCAAGTTAAGCATGTTGTTTCTCAAACAGTATTGTATCGATAATTTTCATGAAGTTTAGCAAGTAGTTTCACAAACAATGTTTTATCGTTAGTTTTCATGAAGTTAAGCAGGTAGTGTCACAAAAAAAGTTGTATCGTTAGTTTTCATGAACATAAGCATGTAGAGTCTCAACAGTTTGGTATCGTTAGTTTTCATCAAGTTAAGCATGTTGTTTCTCAAACAGTATTGTATTTCATGAAGTTAAGCAAGTAGTTTCATCACCAGTTTTGTATCGTAAGTTTTCATGAAATTCAGCATGTAGTTTCTCACACAGTGTTGTATTGGTAGTTTTCATGAAGTTAAGCAAGTAGTTACACAAACAGTGTTGTATCATTAGTTTTCATGGTGTTAAGCGCGTAGTTTCAAAAGCAATGTTGTATCGTTAGTTTTCATGAACATAAGCATGTAGAGTCTCAAACAGTTTGTTATCGTAAGTTTTCATGAAATTAAGCATGTAGTTTCTCACACAGTGTTGTATGTGTATTTTTCATGAAGTTAAGTAAGTAGTTTCACAAACAATGTTGTATCGTTAGTTTCCATGACGTTAAGCAGGTAGTGTCACAAACAAAGTTGTATCGTGTGTTTTCATGAACATAAGCATGTAGAGTCTCAAACAGTTTGGTATCGTTACTTTTCATCAAGTTAAGCATGTTGTTTCTCAAACAGTATTGTATCGATAGTTTTCATGAAGTTAAGC
>NW_024432990.1:0-13601 GCF_017639785.1 Mesocricetus auratus | reverse complement strand
TACCGTCTCGCCAGCAAGAACGACGCAGAACACTCGGATCCTTCTGCAGTAAAGCTTTAATGCATCTTGAGAGATAGATGATCAGCTTCTGAGAGGGAGACCCCAAGCTAAGAAACCCAGCCCCTTATATAAGCCTAGGAGCTCCGAGTGAGACGTGTAGAGCCGGGATTGGTGGTTTGCACATCACCCCAGATGACGCCACGGGAGAGGCACAGCTTAAACGGTTAACTCCAACTGACAGCAGATGTCAGCGCCATCTTCTAACGGTTAACTCCAACTGACAGCAGATGTCAGCGCCATCTTCTAACGGCAATAGCGATAGCGAGGGCGGCTCCTCACATCTCCCCTATTCATTTATTTTTGAAGCAATAGGACACCCACAACTTTGGAGTGGAGATAGAGGTCAAATCCCCATGTGCAAATTTGGAACATGTACAAAGCTCCTCTCCAGGGTCTTATCCCCAGAGAGAGCCCTGACCAGTCCGATGTCGTTTTTCTGGGGGAAGGAGATCATGACATAGAACCTTCATGCAAGATGACTTATCTCCCAGGAGAAAGTCGTTATACCGCAGACCTCTCCTGTGCAGTGCTTAGCCTTGCAACTCCTTGGGCTGCTGAAGCCTACCCACTCTATCCCGTGCAATGAGACTAGCCTCGTGGGGTGCAAGAGCTGGGAGGCCAGCGACCTATTGCTTTAACATGGTTAACCAAATGTCAGGGGAGGCTCCGTGTTCTAAGGCAGCAAGTGCTTGTGCCACCACCACTTTGTCTCTTTTGTTTGGGCTCTGAGCTTACACACCATCCAAAGCATCAACACTATTCCACAGCAGAGAACTAGGCTAAATGATCCTACCCCCACCCATTCCTTAAAATAAGAAAATGCAGATGAAATCCAGGAGGAGAGGCCTTCCATCAGAGAAAGATCCAGATGCGTCGAATTCACTTGCAGGATCGCCATTCTCAACTCACGGAGTGTCTGCTCAAACTCAAAAGTCCAATTCTGTAATAAATGTTGAGACAGAGCTTGTGACAGGTTAGCTGCTCTTGTAAAATTCTCATATTGTACTGAAGTGACACAAAGGCCAGGCAACTTTTGTTCACATCCCAATTGGGCCATCTGCCACAATATATCCAATTGTTCCTGAACCAAATTAATCTGTTGGTTTACCAACATCAGGCCTCCTTGTATCTGAGAATTGGCAGTGGCCTGTTTATCTAGGGCCATGGTCACAGTGGCCGATAGTTCATTAATGGTTTGAGTTGTCTGCACAGTGGCGGAAAGTGCAAGGGCCGAGGCGGTAACCGAAGCAGTAACCGCGGCGGCAGCTATCAGGCCCACAATAATAGCAGAGATCCCAAAAATCTCGCTTTTCCCTAAACAAACTCAAATTACTTGGCGTCTCAACAGGAACTGGAACAAATCGAGGCATGCGCATTACCAAAGCAAAAGGGTGCTTAATAGCATCCCAGCATAATGCATAAAAACAATTCTAAGCAGAGCAATTTATTTCTTTCTGATTCTTACCTAAGGTATCATTACTCACAACCCAAATAAAGGGCAGCTGAATAATTAGTTCTCTTAAAAGGGGTATATTTAACATTGGAGGAGGACCAATCAGATGATCCATAGCTCTGTCCCTCACTCAGACTGTTGCCTAATGCCCCTTTCCAATCAAAAGTAATCTGTCCCTTCTCACTATCATAGGAGAAAGATCAGTACAGCTTCCATTAATTCAAAAGGATTAGCATTAGATCTTTCTGGATCCATATGAATAAAATTATCCTTTAATGAAGAAATCACAGTAAAGCACAAGCTTCCTACTAATGACAAGGTTCTCTCATCCTGAAAACTCTGTATCTGAGGATCTAAAGGCAAAAGGCAAGCCCCAACTCTCTATTAGTTGTGAAAAATCTAGGGAACACCTGGGCATTCTGCATCACTGGCATCGGTAGGGGGAAGGTAGACATGATGGCCCACCGTAACTCTCCCATCATACTAGGAACCATCATCCCGAGTAGGAGAGTCTTCATCACCCACTTGGCCTCCATCCTTCTTATTCTGGAGTTGTGAAGGAGCTCTTCGAGTGAGTCTTTCAGGGATCCACAGGGGGTTTTCTTCCTCCTGTGGAAAAACACACACAGCTCCCCTGGATCTTATAAGAATAGGATCCGGGCCTTTCCAGAGATCAGTCAAGACATCTTTCCATTTTACCATTTCTTTTGGCCTATCAGGCTCTAAACTGTGGCGATCGGCCGCAGTGTGGCCTTGGGCATCAGAGTTCAAGAAATTAAGGGTAAAAAGTGCCATGGATACAGCAACTCTTGGTACCGAGGGTAGAACATCCTCAATACTCCCCTTTTGTTTAATCAGATATGATTTGAGTGTACGATGGGCACGTTCCACAATGCCCTGTCCTTGAGGGTTATAAGGTAGGCCAGTTAGATGGGTAACATCCATCTGCCACATCTGCAATGGTCTAATGCCACGTGGGTTTATTCCCATGTGGGGTGTAGGTAAGAATTCGCAGCAATTCTGGCATTGAGTAACAATTTCCCTAGCCTCTTTCCTGGATAGAGCAAAACGACGGCGCAAGGTCTCAGCCGTCACATGAAAGCGCTGATGGAATTCTTTTGCTGCTTGTGCATGGGTAGACAAGGCAGCGGCCACCAGCTTTGTAGCCTTGTCCGCTAAGTCATTCCCTAAGGACATGGGACCTGGGAGTCCAGAATGTGCTCGGACATGGGTAATGAAAACAGGAAATCTCCTATTTAACAAGGCAGCTTGTATCTTTTGAAAGATGTTAGCAACTCTGCTGGAGGATCTTATTATTCCAGCTATCTCAAGGAGATTAACTGCATTAACCACATAAGAGGAATCTGATACAATATTGAGGGGTCCTGGAAAAGCCTCAAGAACCTCCAGTACTATCAGACATTCTACAACTTGAGGTGAAGTTTCATTATATTGTTTAGATATAACCCTATCCTTGACCACATAAGCTCCCATACCAGTTTTTGATCCATCAGTGTACACCACAGTCCCATCTGGGAGTGGGTCTTTAGCTGTCACTTGTGGAAACACTATAGCCTGGTTTAGGGCAAACTGTAAAATTGGATGCTTTGGAAAATGATTATCAATTTGTCCTGAAAAGGAAGTAACTAAAACTGCCCAATCACTAGATGTGGCTGCCAAGGTCTGAACTTGTGCAGCAGTATAAGGCACAATCAAGGAATCAGGATCCCTGCCAAAATGTGTAACAGCTGCTTTTATTCCGCGAAGCGCGAGCTGTGCAACAGCATCAGGGTACCAGTCAATAATCTTAGCAGGGGAAGCATTTGGATGAATCCAAAGTAATGGT
This sequence comes from Mesocricetus auratus, assembly GCF_017639785.1. Taxonomy (NCBI): domain Eukaryota; kingdom Metazoa; phylum Chordata; class Mammalia; order Rodentia; family Cricetidae; genus Mesocricetus; species Mesocricetus auratus. Next base: position 10,242 of record NW_024432990.1, on the reverse strand, counting down.
CCATGTTGCCACAGGACTGCAGTTGGCAATTGAGCTGTCTTAAAAACACACAGATTAAAAGGTAGTGACTCCTCAATACGTTGTAATTGTGCTTCCTGTAAGGCCTCTTCCACCATCTGTAAGGCTCGGTGGGCGGCAGGGGTAAATTTTCTGGGTGAGGAGATATGAGGCTCACCCTCCAGGAGATCGAAGAGGGGTTTTAGATCAGCAGATGGAATTTTTAAAAAGGGCCTCAACCAATTTATATCTCCCAGAAGTTTCTGAAAATCATTTAATGTTTGTAAGTGGTCTTTGCGAATTTCTATTTTCTGAGGAACTATATTTTTGGGAGTAATCATTGAGCCCAAAAAGAGGCCTGTATCTGCAATTTGAACCTTTTCTGAGGCAATCTCTAATCCCCACTGTTTTAATTCAGCCACCAGCATGGGGAAAGCCTTTTGTAAAACATCTAACTCTTTGTGACAAATAAGAATATCGTCCATATAATGGATCATGATTAAAGATGTAAATTGCTTCCTAATTGGCTCCAAAGCCTCCTGCACATACAGCTGACATATTGTTGGGCTATTGGCCATGCCTTGCGGCAGTACCTTCCACTGAAATCTCTTGTCTGGTTCCATATGATTAAGAGAAGGGATAGTGAAGGCAAACCTTGGTCTATCCCGTGGGTAAAGTGGAATAGAGAAGAAACAATCCTTAATATCTATAATAATAAGCTTCCAATCTTGAGGAAGTGCAGAAAGCAAAGGAAGGCCTCTTTGAACAGGGCCAAAAAGATGCATCTGATTGTTAATGGCCCGCAGGTCATGGAGTAATCTCCACTTCCCAGATTTCTTCTTAATAACAAAAATTGGTGTATTCCATGGGGAGGTAGAAGGCTCTAGATGCCCCAGCCGTTCCTGTTCTTGCACTAATCTTGTGACAGCCTCTAATTTTTCAGAGGATAGAGGCCATTGAGAGACCCATAACGGCTCCTCTGTTTTCCATGGTATGGGTCGTGAAGCCTCAACGGCCCCTAAATAAAACCCAGTCCTTTTCTACCCCGATTTCCATGTTGTGTAATGGGTGTTATTCTGCCTTGTTCTTGCCTACCCAAGCCTCTACCCTTTGTATACCCCATCTTTGCCATAATGGCTGATGCCTGGGGGGAGTATTCATTAGTTAGGGTCATGCCCATGGCTTGTAACACATCCCGTCCCCATAAATTTACAGGGAGTGGCAACACATAGGGGGTAAAACATCCCTGTTTGCCCTCAGCATTCCGCCAGGTTAAGGCTGAGGCACTGATGGCAGGAGAGGACTGGTATCCAAGACCTTGTAGAGAATGAGATGAAACAACAGTGGGCCAAGACTTCGGCCACCAATGGAGTGAAATAATGCTTTTGTCTGCTCCCGTATCCATTATCCCTTCAAATTCTTTTCCATTAATTAACAATTTTATTGTAGGTCTCTCATTTAGGGGTATAGCCAGATAGGCTGAATCACTTCCAGAAGATCCCATAGCCCTTTTTTGTAAAGTGTAGGTTTCTCCATCCCCGAGGGAGGGCAGCAACACCAGTTGTGCAATTCTATCTCCCTGCTTTATAGAAAATACACCCCGAGGGCTAGAACAGAGAACTTGAATCTCCTCTTTATGATACGGGTCAACAATTCCAGGATATATAATGAGTCCCTGTAAAGTTAAGGAGCCACGGCCCAGAATAAGCCCAATGGTGGCAGGGGGCAAAGGTCCAGGGGAATGGACTGGGACCGGTTGAACATTCATTTGGGGCATGAGTAAGAAGTCGGAGGCGGCACGCAAGTCCATTCCGGGGGTTCCTCGGAAGCCTCTACTTCCTCTTGATTGCTTTTCTGAAATTGGTTCCCATATTTCTGAGGGCCCTGGGACCATGGGCCCCGTGACCCGTTTTTTGATTGGGGTACCTTGGGTTCTTCAATAGGGGGCAGAAGCCTCCCTTTTACATCCCGGACTGACCTGCATTCGCTAGCCCTATGATAACCTTTACCACAACGATGGCAAAGCTTCGATTCTCTTGTTCTTTCAGGGGCTTGACAATCTTTCTTAAGGTGCCCCATTCTCCCACAATTAAAACAAGCTTTTCGACTAGATAAATCTCTACGCCTGTGCGTTTGTAAAATGGCGGCAGCTAGTCCTGCATTGGTTAGGGGTCCCCCAGCTCCCTGCACACTCTGAGCCAATCTTGTAAACCTTTGCTTTTGCGAGGGCGATAGCCGCTCGACATTCCTGGGTTGCTTGTTCATAGACAAGTTGCTCAATCAGGGGCATAGCTTGTTCTGAATCACCAAAGATGCGACTGGCGGCCTCTGTCATTCTGGCCACAAAGTCTGAAAATGGCTCTTGGGGTCCTTGGACAATCTTTGTAAGGTGTCCACTGGACTCTCCCCTTTTTGTGAGGGCCTTCCATGCTTTAATAGCGGCGGCCGACACCTGACCATAGACACCCCAGATGTAGTTGGTTTGATTAAGGGCATGTTGACCCTGACCTGTCAGCATTTCAAATGTCCACTGCCTCTGATTCTCATCTTCAGCCGTGGCATTAACTCTAGCTTGTGCCTGGGCTGCATCATACCAGAGAGCCTTCCATTCCATGTATTGTCCCATGTTGGGAAGCACTGCTTTCACTGTCGTCTGCCAGTCAGTGGGAGTCATGGCAAAATTAGCAAGCCTTTCCACCTGTAATGTGGTAAAGTTAGCATTGACCCCATAATTACGAACGGATTCGGCCAATTCTTTGATTTGATTGTAATCTACAGGGGTATGTACTCTTCCGCCTTCCGCATTCTCGAATACTGGAAAAGCTACTTGTATTTTTCTCCGTTCCTCTAAAGGTAAAAAGGAGTCAGTACCAGTATTCAGCCGAAGCTCATACTGCGGAGGCGCTGAGGGGCGTGAGCCCGCCGGATTTATAGGTGGTGGTCTCACATTCATTTTTGTTTTCAGTGGCCGGTGTCTATCAGGGTGATATCTTTCTTCCTCATACCGTGCCACCTCCTCCTCTAGACCACCTTCTTCGCTAGAATACAGAGTGTCAGAATCAGAATTATCTAGCTCCAAGGCTTCTAGCTCTACTGTAGGGTATAGACTAGATTCTGGCTTTTTCTTTTTCTTAGATTTGTTAGGGGGTGAATGATCACTCCCTTCTTTCTCTCCCCCTTTCTTAACTTCTTGGGGAGGGCCTTTTTCTTAGACATGTCTTTCCTTTTGCGAGCTCCCATTCTCTCACTCCGTTCAGTTTCTGACATGCTATCCTGAACTTCCTCTAAGGTTCCCTGACTTTCTATTATAGCAGGGTGACAGGCCTCATCCTCCAAGCAGTTTTTAACTAGCTTCCAAATGGCTTTGGTACCTAAGTGGAGATCTCCTTCTGCATGCTTCCTGTCTAGTTCTTTACCTAGCTTGTTCCATGAGGCCACAGTGAGGGACCCGGAACAAGCATACCATGGTGCCACTCTATCTACCTCCTTCACAAAATTTTGAAGTGTTCGTGGTGCAATTTTAAGATCTCTTTGTTTTAGCACAGTCTGTAGGGCAGTAACCACTGACTGTGACAACCCCATCGCGCTGGCGGCTTATCTAAAAAGCGGCGCTCAACTCCGTTACCAGACTGACAGCACCAGACTGACAGCACCAGACTGACAGCACCAGACTGACAGCACCGTTCTGTCAGCACCAGCCACGATGAAGGAGAAGGACAAACAGGACTAGCACCAAAGCCTCCACTGACCCGTCCCACGGTGATGACAAACTAAGGCCAAAGTCGAGAAAGGGGGTGTTCAGGATAAAGCATACCTCTCTGAACTTACGTCCCTGCAGTTCTGAATCCGCCCCGTCTTCCGAGGGGTCTCCCGCGGCGCCGGCGATGTTGAAGAGTTCCCGGGTTTCGGCACCAGATGTCCCGCGCTACCGTCTCGCCAGCAAGAACGACGCAGAACACTCGGATCCTTCTGCAGTAAAGCTTTAATGCATCTTGAGAGATAGATGATCAGCTTCTTAGAGGGAGACCCCAAGCTAAGAAACCCAGCCCCTTATATAAGCCTAGGAGCTCCGAGTGAGACGTGTAGAGCCGGGATTGGTGGTTTGCACATCACCCCAGATGACGCCACGGGAGAGGCACAGCTTAAACGGTTAACTCCAACTGACAGCAGATGTCAGCGCCATCTTCTAACGGTTAACTCCAACTGACAGCAGATGTCAGCGCCATCTTCTAACGGTTAACTCCAACTGACAGCAGATGTCAGCGCCATCTTCTAACGGCAATAGCGATAGCGAGGGCGGCTCCTCACAGATGAGTGTCCTGTGTTATCAATAAACCAGAAGCTTGGCAACCAGCAAGCTCCAGTAATCTTACAGTCCCAACCCAGAGCATATTAACATTATAATCTAAATGTAGACACACCCAACATTTAACAAGGATTCTGTGGATTCAATCTCAGGTTAGGAGTAATATTACTCTAATATTTAATGAGGTAATTTCTTGATAGTTTCCTGTCAGGTATTCTCTATCCAAGTTGTGTGTTTACTATGCAGATTCTATGTTTCAGGTTTATCATCATCATCTTTATTGCCTTTGCCAGAGATAGAACCCACGGCCTCATACATCCAGACAAGCACTCTCCCAGTGACCTCTCTTCCCATATCTGTTTTATTCATTTCACTCTGAGGCAGGATCTTGCTAAGTTACTCAGGTTGTCCTTAAATGTTTGTTCTCCAACCCAAGATTCCTAACAATTCGGGATTACGAACCTATGCCTCTAGGCCCACTTCTCTTAAATTGTTTTATTTTCTGAGGAAGATTTTTATGTGTGGTGTTTCGATGGTTTTGTCTCTGCAACTTTGTGGACTCTCTATTATCAGAGCCTCAGCTTTAGTTTGGGTCTCAGATATCTTCAATCACTCCACAATTGCTAGAATCTTTGACTATACAGTTAATTGAGTCAATAACCTCTCTGTCATTAACTTAACTTGTCAATAAAATATCATTATACCCCCAATATTAATATTATGAACCTTTGTTTTCTTCATTCTCTTTAATATTATTCTTTCCTTTTCTCTTCCTATACACAGGTAAAGTTCTATCAATTTTGTGTTCCACATATCACTTGGGCTTCTTTGGGTTCTCTTTATGTTTTCTCTTTGTCTCCTTTGAGTGTGATTTTTGCACATGTAGACCATTCTTCTCACTCTTTTATCTGCTGGTTGAAGTATACACAGAATTTTCACACCATTTCTTTCCCTCTATAAAGGTTTTAAATTACTTATTTTAGTTTTTTATGTGAGGTATGCACTATATGTGTGTCTAGTTCCTATGGTGGCCAGAAAAGTGCATTGGATATCTTGACATTTGAGTTAGAGATTGATGTGCACTACCACATAAGTGCTAGGAAACAAAACCTGGTCCTCTGCAAAAGCAACAAGTAATCTTAACCAGTAAGCTGTCTCTCCAAATTCCATTCCATTTGCCTTATGTATTAAGTTTACCCATAGCTCTATTTTCCTGTTGACTACGTATTTTAATTCCTTATTTATTTTCTGTCATTTTTGTATGAGCTTGGGGACAGTAAAGGTGTCAAGAAGGAATTCAGCTGTTACTAGGGAACTTAGAACTTCCATGTTTCCTGACACATTCTATGTGACCCATATACACCTATGGACACATGCCAGTGTATTCACCACCCAGTTGATCTGTCTCCTTTTTGCATCTCAGACTGCAACTTCTTACTTACACATTTGTAGTGTGTTATGCAAACATCGTTTGACTACTTTTGCTCTGTAGATCTATTTATGTCATTGTGTCATTTGTTTGATCTGCCATAGCTTTTACCAACACACACTTCTACATGCTATTTTTCATATAAAGCATGAACACACACTGTATCAATACACTAACTTACCATATACATATTAATGCATAAAGGATGAATGATCTGTCTTTCTGCTAGATTTTTCTCTCTTCTTTTCTGACTTTTTCCCTCTCTCCTTGTCTTTCTATGTTTCTTTCTTTTTTGTGTTTATATTTTCTGGGAAAAGCCTAGTATCATTGATTTATCAAAAAGCCTGTTCTCTTTTTACTAGAGCTGATTAATTTTCAGAGTAATCTGAGAATCAACATAGTAGGATACTCATCACTACATCAAGGAAACACTGTGAAGACATGGTCTTTGGGCTCTAGCAGATACGTTCTGGCTTGCTGGCTTTGACACACTTCTCAGACCCTCATCAACTCATAGGACATTATCCCTGATGATTTCCCTTCCTTGGAGAACTGCATTCTTTAGCCAGAATATTGCACCTCTGCTCTGCAATCTTGCTTGAATGCCTGCTTTTCATTCAGCAGGTTCAAGGAATGTGAAGCCCACAGGAAGAATATTTATTAAAAAGTTAACTTCTGATAGACAATAGTGAGAAGCATCATTTATCCCAGCACTTGGGAGGCAAAGGCAGGTGGACTTCTGAGACAAGCCTGACTTAGGAGGAAGTGTCAGTATACTCAGGGTCACACAGAGAACCCTCTCTTGAAAAACAGAAACCAAGCCAAAACACATTAATTGTTAGTAGCAGATTACAAAAGACAACAACAAATGCAGCAGTGTACAAAAGATGTAACAATAAATGAGAGCAAGTCTGGGCATGTTCAGGGTCTGATCACATCTATAGCTTATTGGATAGGTGTTTGCCTGCTTGGCTTTCACCTCCTGCGAAACTGGGAAAATCCTGTGTCACAAGGTAAGTGGAATATTTCACCAAAAACATCCAGATGAACGGTTGCCTTCTGTGATTTAACTAAACAATTGTAGTAGTTGAGTGAAAATGACCCTGATATAAGGAGTATCATTATTAGGAGTTTGGCATTGTTGGAGTAAGTGTGTCCCTGGGGAGAGGGCATGGATGTTTCAGAAGCTCAAGACAGTAGTAGTGCTAATCTCACTTCCTGCAACCTGCTGATGCAGAAGTAGGACTCTCAGCTATCTCCCCAGCATCCTGTCTGCATTTATGCTCCATGCTTACCACCATGACGACAATGGGACTAAACCTCTGAACCTGTAAGCCAGCTCCAATTAAATGCCTTTTTCCTTTATAAGAGTTGCCATGATCATGGTATCTTTTTACAGCAATAGAAACCCTAACTAGATAAAAATCAGCATTTCCTACGTAGCTTCTTGCTACAAAAACAACAGAATCACCACGTCGCCAAAAAGTCAAAATCAAAAGAATCACAAATTTAAAATGCTGGAGTATACATACTAACAAATATTAACCATTCAAGAAATTATTCATTTGTTAAGACTGGGAAGCAAACATCTACACTTGCTTTTTTTCTCAGTATATGTTTTTATTTAAATTAGAAATGTGAATGTTTCACAAGTCAGTCCCAGCTCCCTCTCCCAACCCTCCTCCCTTGTCCTTCCACAAGCCAACCAGACCCCACCCAATCACCACATTATTCCCCAGGGAGGGAGAGGCCCTCTTGGGGGGATTTCTAAAGTCTGTCATTTCATCCTGGGTAGGACATAGGTCTTTCCCCGTGTGTCGAGGCTGAGAGAGCATGCCTCTATTAGGAAAGGGCTCCCAAATCTCATTCAAATTCCATGGTAAACACTGATCTACTACCCAAGGCCCCAGTGATTTCTGTGGCCTCCTCCCTGGCACTACATTCATGGAGTCTGGATCAGTGCCCTGTTGGCCTCTCAGGCATCAACATCTACACTTTCTAAACGGGTCATGTGGAGGGATTGTCACTGTCCTTATTTGGGTTCCATTTGGGTTGTTTTTTGAATTGATTTCCCTGAAACTATTCACCAATATTGGTAAAGTCAGTGTTCAATGGGAAATAGTATGAGTTGTGATTATTTCTGGTTGTAGACAACCTACAAGAAAGAGAAACTCTCCCATACAACTTATTTGAAGCCTAAAAGAAATTGTGTTCTGCCATTTAACAAGGGGACTTCAGCTATGATCTCTCCAAGTGGCTTTATATGAAAGTTGAGAAAGTTTCCCTCAAAAGACCCAAAGTCCTCAGCCCTTGGCCAAGTCTAGGTCATGTGTCCCTTCTCTAGCCTAGCTTGACTAGCAGGAGGAATGAGATCACCACACTTCTCTGAACAATCTATTCAGGAATAAATCCTGTGTCCTCACAGGAAAACATCCCAGAAGAAGAAGGCACTTTGGGGAACCAGAGTACAGATAACATGATAATGTGTTCATGTAAATAGGAGAGATGCTGGTGAGATCTTTATGGTGTCAAAGGACTTTAGATTCTCCCCTAGAACAGGACTCCCTTTCTGGTGTAGTAAGTGTAAGTATTGTTTGTGTCTTTCTGTTTAAATTTTTATCAACAGTGAACTTCTATAACCACTGAGGCAAAACATCTGACTTAGGAAGGACTTATGTGGCTCATAGTTTCAGAGATATCAGTCCATCCTTGGAAGAAGGGTATGATGAGCACATCATGGAAGTCAGGGGGGAAACGGAAAGGAAACAATGGAAGAGGTCAGGACAACATATATCTCCTAAAATTGTGGCTGGAGAGACCTGTGTTGTGTCAGGCTCCACCTTTAGTATCTTACCACAACAGAGATGCCATCACAGTGTGATTCCATAAAGAGATTGATGAACTGACTAGATCATAGGGCTGATCTCTGACTGTGTTTGTAAATGCCATCACAGATACACAGAGGTGTTTACTTTACAAATCCAATAAAACTGACAAGTCTGACTATCAGTAAACTCATGAAAGCAAAGTTCCTAGGATTGGAACTCTGGCAAGCTTCATGCCATTCAGTTCTTCTTTTAATGACACTTCATCAGTTTTTTCTGTCTCATTTCTAAATACACAGAATAAATTAGAAACTGCATACAACTACATGATTAAAATTCCTATTAGTACTTTATTTTCCACAATCCTTTTTCAGAGTGATTTTTTAAAAGATTGCACTTTAGTGAGGAATAATAATAAATATGTCTTATAAAATGAAATGAAATATCATTAGCAGGAAAGTGGTACCTGAAGAGATGGAGAAGCAGGTAAGAGTGCTTTCTGTTTTTCCTGAGATCTAGAGTACAGGCCAAGCACCCACTTCAGGGATCTGCCAAGTGTGACTTTGTGTCCCAAAGCTCCAAGGTATCTTTTGCCCTCTAAAGTCTGCTGCCTCTCCTTCCTCCCTCCCTCCCTCCTCCTCCTCCTCCTAGCCTCTCTCTCTCTGTCTCTCTGTCTCTCTGTCTCTCTGTCTCTCTCTCTCTCTCTGTCTTTCTCTGTCTCCCAGTCTGAAACTCTGAACCTCTCCTCCCCTTTCACCTAGCTCCAGTTATATACTATTCTTATTATTGCAATTAATTTATTTTTTATTTACTTTTTATCTATCTGTTTATTTATTTTTGACAGGGCCGGGCTAATTGCTACTTGCTCTCTTTGCTCAGACAGTCTTCTGATCCTACTCTATCCAGATCCTGACTGCTAAGATTATAATCATATGCCAGCATATCCATTTTATGAAGAGCTAAGGATGGAACCCTGGGCCTCTGACACCTTACGCTAGGGCTCTTCCCACCTTCACCCTCATGATCCGGATCCCAAACACTGTGGTCTTTGCTTTTTCTTTGTTTGAATCCAAGTTAATTATATCTATACTCATATTTATTTCTTTTAGTTATGTGTATATCTGTAGACAGGATCCTTTGAAATCCGTGTTGCAAGGAAGAGTGGCACCCTGAAGTCAATACAGGACACAATCAGACACCAAATTCTCAGTAATAACAATATGTATTACTCCAAAGGAGCAAGCAGAGGACAGGGGTGGAGGGGGCCGCCTCTGGATCAGACAAAGGCAGAGAGACAGCAGCAGCAGCAGGTGATTTTTGCAGGAGTGTAGTAGCCCATGTGGTAGCCTGTCATTGTAGCATGAATCTGTATTAGCCATCTGTAATAACCCGTCTTTCTGGGGGCTTCAGTCACATCCAGCCTACTTGACAAGTTTGTACCTAAGAGGGAGAGTGAGAGTTGAGAAATGACACGTAAAGATGTTAAGGAAAAGATCAAGACATAGGACAGAATCAGGAGGGCAATCCAGTGAATGCTGGACACACCAAGTTTATTCTTTAACATTTTTATATACCCCAACCAAAAAGGGGGAAATGGCAACAGACTTCTTTATCATAAGACAAAAAAGAAACAGATTTTCTTCCTCAATTCTCCAAACATTTGGTAACAACACTTAAACTAAATC